>NW_022631079.1:6125598-6195148 GCF_010015895.1 Lontra canadensis
TATATATATATATATATATATATATATATATATATATAATCTTTTCTTTTTTATATTTTCCCTTTATTCATTTTCTTTAATTTTTTTTTTCTTTCTGAACCTCTTTTTATCCCCTTTCTCCCCCCTCACGATTTGGGATCTCTTCTGATTTGGTTAAAGCATATTTTCCTAGGGTCGTTGCCACCCTTTTAGTATTTTACTTGCTCCTTCATATACTCTTATCTGGACAAAATGACAAGGCCGAAAATTTCACCACAAAAAAAAAAAGAAGAAGAGGCAGGCAGTACCAAAGGCTAGGGACCTAATCAATACAGACATTGGTAATATGTCAGAACTAGAGTTCAAAATGACGATTCTCAAGGTTCAGGCTGGGCTCGAAAAAGGCATGGAAGATATCAGAGAAACCCTCTCGGGAGATATAAAAGCCCTTTCTGGGGGAAATAAAAGAACTAAAATCTAACCAAGTTGAAATCAAAAAAGCTATTAATGAGGTGCAATAAAAAATGGAGGCTCTCACTGCTAGGATAAATGAGGCAGAAGAAAGAATTAGCGATATAGAAGACCAAATGACAGAGAATAAAGAAGCTGAGCAAAAGAGGGGCAAACAGCTACTGGACCACAAGGGCAGAATTCGAGAGATAAGTGACACCATAAGACGAAACAGCATTAGAATAACTGGGATTCCAGAAGAAGAAGAAAGAGAGAGTGGAGCAGAAGGTATATTGGGGAGAATTATTGGAGAGAATTTCGCCAATATGGCAAAGGGAACAAGCATCAAAATCCAGGAGGTTCAGAGAACCCCACTCAAAATCAATAAGAATAGGTCCACACCCCGTCACCTAATAGTCAAATTTACAAGTCTTAGTGACAAAGAGAAAATCCTGAAAGCAGCCCGGGAAAAGAAGTCTGTAACATACAATGGTAAAAATATTAGATTGGCAGCAGACTTATCCACAGAGACCTGGCAGGCCAGAAAGAGATGGCATGATATATTTAGAGCACTAAACGGGAACAACATGCAGCCAAGAATACTATATCCAGCTAGGCTATCATTGAAAATAGAAGGAGAGATTAAAAGCTTCCAGGAAAAACAAAAACCAAAAGAATTTGCAAACACCAAACCAGCTCTACAGGAAATATTGAAAGGGGTCCTCTAAGCAAAGAGAGACCGTAAAAGTAGTAGATCAGAAAGGAACAGAGACAATATACAATAACAGTCACCTTACGGGCAATACAATGGCACTAAATTCATATCTCTCAATAGTTACCCTGAATGTTAATGGGCTAAATGCCCCAATCAAAAGACACAGGGTATCAGAATGGATAGGAAAACAAAACCCATCTATACGTTGCCTACAAGAAACTCATTTTAAACCCGAAGACACCTCCAGATTTAAAGTGAGGGGTTGGAAAAGAATTTACCATGCTAATGGACATCAGAAGAAAGCAGGAGTGGCCATCCTTATATCAGATCAATTAGATTTTAAACCAAAGACTATAATAAGAGATGAGGAAGGACACTATATCATACTCAAAGGATCTGTCCAACAAGAAGATCTAACAATTGTAAATATCTATGCCCCTAACGTGGGAGCAGCCAACTAAACCAATTAATAACAAAATCAAAGAAACACATCCACAATAATACAATAATAGTAGGGGACTTTAACACTCCCCTCACTGAAATGGACAGATCATCCAAGCAAAAGATCAACAAGGAAATAAAGCCCTTGAAAGACACACTGGACCAGATGGACATCACAGATATATTCAGAACATTCCATCCCAAAGCAACAGAATACACATTCTTCTCTAGTACACATGGAACATTCTCCAGAATAGATCACATCCTCTGTCCTAAATCAGGTCTCAACCGATATTAAAAGATTGGGATCATTCCCTGCATATTTTCAGACCACAATGCTCTGAAGCTAGAACTCAATCACAAGAGGAAATTTGGAAAGAACCCAAATACATGGAGACTAAACAGCATCCTTCTAAAGAATGAATGGGTCAACCAGGAAATTAAAGAAGAATTGAAAAAAATTCATGGCAACAAATGATAATGAAAACACAACGGTTCAAAATCTGTGGGACACAACAAAGGCAGTCCTGAGAGGAAAATATATAGCGGTACTAGCCTTTCTCAAGAAACAAGAAAGGTCTCAGGTACACAACCTAACCCTATACCTAAAGGAGCTGGAGAAAGAACAAGAAAGAAACCCTAAACCCAAGCAGGAGAAGAGAAATAATAAAGATCAGAGCAGAAATCAATGAAATAGAAACCAAAGAAAAAACAATAGAACAAATCAACGAAACTAGGAGCTGGTCTTTGAAAGAATTAATAAGATTGATAAATCCCTGGCCAGACTTATAAAAAAAAAAAAAGAGAAAGGACCCAATTAAATAAAATCATGAATGAAAGAGGAGAGATCACAACTAACACCAAAGAAATACAGACAATTATAAGAACATACTATGAGCAACTCTACGCCAGCAAATTTGACAATCTGGAAGAAATGGATGCATTCCTAGAGACATATAAACTACCACAACTGAAACAAGAAGAAATAGAAAGCCTGAACAGACCCATAAACAGTAAGGAGATTGTAATGGTCATCAAAAATCTCCAAACAAACAAAAGCCCAGGGCCAGAGGGTTTCCTGGGGGAATTCTACCAAACAGTTAAAGAAGAACTAATTCCTATTCTCCTGAAACTGTTCCAAAAAGTAGAAATGGAAGGAAAACTTCCAAACTCATTTTATGAGGCCAGCATCACCTTGATCCCAAAACCAGATAAGGATCCCATCAAAAAAGAGAACTACAGACCAATATCCTTAGTGAACACAGATGCGAAAATTCTCACCAAAATACTAGCCAATAGGATTCAACAGTACATTAAAAGGATTATTCACCACGACCAAGTGGGATTTATTCCAGGGCTGCAAGGTTGGTTCAACATCTGCAAATCAATCAATGTGATACAACACATTAATAAAAGAAAGAACAAGAACCCTATGATACTCTCAATAGATGCTGAAAAAGCATTGGACAAAGTAGAGCATCCCTTCCTGATCAAAACTCTTCAAAGTGTAGGGATAGAGGGCACATACCTCAATATTATCAAAGCCATGTATGAAAAACCCACCGCAAATATCATTCCCAATGGAGAAAAACTGAAAGCTTTTCCGCTAAGGTCAGGAACACGGCAGGGATGTCCATTATCACCACTGCTATTCAACATAGTACTAGAAGTCCTAGCCTCAGCAATCAGACAATAAAAGGAAATTAAAGGCATCCATATCCGCAAAGAAGAAGTCAAACTATCACTCTTCACAGACGATATGATACTATATGTGGAAAACTCAAAAGACTGCACTCCAAAACTGCTAGAACTTGTACAGGTAATTCAGTAAAGTGTCAGGATATAAAATCAATGCACAGAAATCAGTTGCATTTCTCTACACCAACAACAAGACAGAAGAAAGAGAAATTAAGGTGTCAATCCCTTAATTTGCAATTGCACCCAAAACTATAAGATACCTAGGAATAAACCTAACCAAAGAGACTAAGAATCTATACACAGAAAACTATAAAGTACTCATGAAAGAAATTGAGGAAGACACAAAGAAATGGAAAAATGTTCCATGCTCCTGGATTGGAAGAATAAATATTGTGAAAATGTCTATGCTACCTAAAGCAATCTACACATTTAATGCAATTCTTATCAAAGTACCATCCTTTTTTTTTTTTTTCAAAGAAATGGAACAGATAATCCTAAAATTTATATGGAACCAGAAAAGACCTCGAATAGCCAAAGGAATATTGAAAAAGAAAGCCAAAGTTGGTGGCATCACAATCCCGGACTTCAAGCTCTATTACAAAGCTGTCATCATCAAGACAGTATGGTACTGGCACAAAAACAGACACATAGATCCATGGAACAGAATAGAGAGCCCAGAAATAGACCCTCAACTCTATGGTCAACTAATCTTCGACAAAGCAGGAAAGAATGTCCAATGGAAAAAAGACAGCCTCTTCAATAAATGGTGTTGGGAAAATTGGACAGCCACATGCAGAAAAATGAAATTAGATGATTTCCTTACACCACACACGAAAATAGACTCAAAATGGATGAAGGACCTCCATGTGAGAAAGGAATCCATCTACATCCTTGAGGAGAACACAGGCAGCAACCTCTTCGACCTCAGCCGCAGCAACATCTTCCTAGGAACATCGCCAAAGGCAAGGGAAGCAAGGGCAAAAATGAACTATTGGGATTTTATCAAGATCAAAAGCTTTTGCACAGCAAAGGAAACAGTTAACAAAACCAAAAGACAACTGACAGAATGGGAGAAGATATTTGCAAACGACATATCAGATAAAGGACTAGTGTCCAAAATCTATAAAGAACTTAGCCAACTCAACACCCAAAGAACAAATAATCCAATCAAGAAATGGGCAGAGGACATGAACAGACATTTCTGCAAAGACGACATCCAGATGGCCAACAGACACATGAAAAAGTGCTCCATATCACTCGGCATAGGGAAATACAAATCAAAACCACAATGAGATACCACCTCACACCAGTCAGAATGGCTAAAATTAACACGTCAGGAAATGACAGATGCTGGCGAGGATGTGGAGAAAGGGGAACCCTCCTACACTGTTGGTGGGAATGCAAGCTGGTGCAACCACTCTGGAAAACAGCATGGAGGTTCCTCAAAATGTTGAAAATAGAACTACCCTATGACCCAGCAATTGCACTGCTGGGTATTTACCCTAAAGATAGAAATGTAGTGATCCGAAGGGGCACGTGCACCCGAATGTTTATAGCAGCAATATCTACAATAGCCAAACTATGGAAAGAATCTAGATGTCTATCAACAGATGAATGGATAAAGAAGAAGTGGTATATATACACAGTGGAATACTATGCAGCCATCAAAAGAAATGAAATCTTGCCATTTGCGACGACATGGATGGAACTAGAGGGTATCATGCTTAGCGAAATAAGTCAATCGGAGAAAGACAACTATCATATGATCTCCCTGATATGAAGAAATGGAGATGCAACATGGGGGGTTAAGGGGGTAGGAGAAGAATTGGGAGGGAGATTGGGAGGGAGACAAACCGTAAGTGACTCTTAATCTCACAAAGCAAACTGAGGGTTGCTGGGGGTAGGGGGGTTGGGAGAAGGGGGTGGGTTTATGGACATTGGGGAGGGTTTATGCTATGGGGAGTGCTGTGAAGTGTGTAAACCAGGTGATTCACAGACCTCTACCCCTGGGGATAAAAATATATGTTTATAAAAAATAAAAAATTTAAAAATTTAAAAAAAAAGAAAAAAAATTTAATTTAATTTAAATAAATTAAAATAATAATTGCAGCATCTTAAAAAAAAATTAAATGTGACCATTCCATGTAAAGAAGTTGCTCCCATTGGTCTTTATATGATTTTTTGTCTTCTGTAACTTTTATTATGATTTGTAATTATTTTGACTATGGGATATTCCGGTCTCCTAACAAAAACAAAAATATCAATCTCATGAAGGCAAGAATTTGTTTTCTATTATATTTCTTATCTGCCAAAGACACAGTTTTAATAAGTATTGGTAGGATGCATGAATAAATAAAATGATAATCACTTTACATCCCTGGATGTTAAAAATGGGGATATGAATATCTACCTAAAACTTTTGTTAAAAAGATTAGAACAAATGTATGCGAACACCTATCACAGTGTCTAGGACACCGTGTTATGCAGAATATAATAGATACATTTTTGAAATTATAATTCTTATCAGTTTTAGGGATAAACTGTTTATGACAAATACAGTAACAAGTTACAAAAATTAAAAATTCAATTAAAAATTTTTTAAAAAGAAAAAAGAAAACAATTGAATGGAAGCAACTCCAGTACTTATTTCTTTATTAGATAAATTCAGTCCAGAGCCAAAGGAAGGGCATTTATTGTCCACAAAGACCAGGAATAAAACTTCCCTGATGGAAATTTGAAATCAAGCCATGCTTAACTCTTCTCTTAATTTTTAGAAATCCTGGTTTGCAAAACTGAAGACAATAGTTCTTTCTGCCTTCCTCGCTGAGCCCTGCAAAATTCTCACAGACTCAGCTGCTTTGTTTCTGGAAGTCAGAGTGGTCTCTCAGCCCTGTCCTAGACAGACAACTGGGACCAAATGTGCTTGGCATTCACAGCAAGTAATCTGAAGGGACACCTCAGAGAAGGGTCTTGGAAGCAAGTCTAAATTGAGACCAAGACATACTGAAGAAATGGGCTTTGGTTTGTGTTTTTTTCCTTCTCTCCTATTTTTTTTTCCCCTCAGAAAATGCATGCCAAGGGGTCAATAATGACTCTTGTAGAGGTATACGGTCTATCTATCCAGTAAATATCCATCTACAGATACAGATATAGAGAGATACAGCTTTCTGCTACCCAAATGATCTCTCAGGTCGTTGGTACAATCAGACATTTTCTGGTATTTGAATCAATTCCCTTGGGGAATCAAATGGTCTCTGATTGACTTATTCAAAACTATTGCTAGATATTCAACGCACCACAGAGCAACTAAAGAATTTACTGCTTTTTCTTCTACAATAGGAAAACAGATCGCTTGCTTGAATGTCGTATTAGATAAGCTGCTTCCCTTGACCAGTAAATATTTCAGTGGCTGCTTTGTAGCATGGAAATGCTCTTCACCTACCAGCACCGTGATGAGGATTTGTTCCCTGGGCAATCTTCTCTGTCACTGAGGGAGCACCCTGCGCCACCTGATTAGTGCTGAGCTGAACCAGGTCCAGCTGAATTTCTTTCCTTTGTACCACTTACAATACTTTCAAATTATCTCTTTCCTCCATATTCTTACCCCCACAGGATTCCATAGAACAGAACAAAGGCAGTAAGGGCAAGTATGGAAATGCTCAGCTGCTGGAAAGTGGTTTTTTGACTAAAACAACTATGGAGCAATGCGTGCTGAGAAATGCTGTTAATAAGGACAGTTCAGGACCTCAGTATCTATTAACTGATTTCCCAGCAATCTCCATATTTCTTGGCCTAATGGAAAATTATCATTTTTAATTTTAATGACACATTGGCGGTGGCATGAAAGACTATTTCCTTGATAGAATATAAAAAGTGATTCAAGTAATACGCCCGTTCTATATTCACCGTCTGATTTCTTTCATGTTAATAAAGCGAACTCCATCATACACGTTATTGAAACACAGGTGACTGAGACATACTAGCTAATAAAACATGCAGAGAAGATAATCAAAGTATGAAATTATTTTAGAGCATTTATGATAAAGGTTTACATCAACTTTTTTTCTTTTTTTGGTGAGTCAAGAACTCAGTATCTAACTTAAATATACTTTGGTCAATATTATTCCACTTCTAGTATATTCAAAGTACAATATTCAAACTCTTACTTTCCTAATTTTGATTTTGAGGTGAACATTAATTTTTTTTATTTTTGGCCAAATAGGATTGCTTATGCATATAGAAATATAGAAAGCTAGTGAATATTTTTCCTGTGGTAGAAAGAGTCAGGTTAAGATGAAAGGTAGCATGATTTAAAGCCTGTTTAAAGGAGGAATTCTTCTTTTAGTGAGACAAGAAAGAAAACTAAGAGGATTACATACATCCACAAGTCAACAGGAGATGAATAGATCATTGTCAGCCTGAGAGCTCTGGGTTTTGTGTGGAGGACGCAAATTCATCTCCTGAGAGCATACACAGGTTACCTTTAAGGGCTTTGTGTGTTCTCAGAGCAACCATGTTTTATTTTACGAAGTTCTGCTTTAGCTCTCAAGAATATCTACTATAAGTTCCAAAGCTTTCTAATATTTCTTTCACATGGCTCATGCTTTATACTAGAAGACATATCTTGTGTTTTCTTTGATCTTTCTCATTCATTGATTCTAGGTTTTATCTAATTTTCTTGAGACAATAACACATTCGCTCTCTTAATTTTCTTTCAATCCCTGGAATGGATCTTGGCTCAAAGGAGAAGATCTGTATAGATAAGATGTATATTTTCCCTTAATACTCAAATGGCAAGAGAGAGCAAAGGCAGGCACCAGCGTATCTTTGTAGCTCATCTCTACTATTCAGGTACTTTCTCAAGTGCCTTTCCATATCTACCTTACGAAAAGGAATTGACTTTCCTGACTTTATTAAATAATATCTACATATCGTTGGGTAAATAGAATATCTTGAATTAAGCTTACTAGCTGTGTTAATGATTAAAAATATACCCATTTATTTTAAAATTAACATCAAATCATGAATTTTATGAGTATTCACTTGGCTTATATTGCAGTAATGCAAATTTCTCTACAGTACTTGAAAACAATGTGTTCTATTACAGAACACACACTCTTTATCTATGGTTTGCATTTATTATTTTATTTCCCCTCTTTAGATAGCACATAAGGAGCTCTATTAGCCCAGTGTTAGGGATTATGGGTTCTTACACAGTAAATTCTAAATTTGTGGTATTTGTAATTTTCATGTGTTTGCTTAGCTCCCATATCTGAGCTTTGTGGGAAAGGAAAGTAACCTCTTAACTAATATATCAGCATGGAAAACTGTGAATTTCAATTGGGGATTAACATACATGAATCAGTGACTTTCCTTCTCTTGGTTACTATTGTGGATAAATCAAAGCTCAAAATTTGGAAAGGAGCTGGCTTCTTTCTACACATTAAGCTTCTTAAGAAAATACACACACTTGGCTACAGACCATGCCATCCATTTGAGGAAATGTAAAAAACAGGGCTTAGAATCACATTTTTAAATGCAACCTACTACGGATACTTAATCCTTAGTAATTGTAAAAGAATAGTTGATAGGCTTGGTTGTTGGTATTTAGACATATTTTCTAGGGGCACCTGAGTGGCTCAGTCGGTTAAAGCCTCTGCCTTCAGCTCAGGTCATGATCCCAGGGTCCTGGGATCAAGCCCCACATCAGGCTCTCTATTCAGCAGGGAGCCTGCTTCCTCCTCTCTCTCTGCCTGCCTCTCTGCCTACTTGTGATCTCTGTCAAATAAATAAAACCTTTAAAGAAATAAAAAATAAACATATTTTCTACTTGTACAAAATTTAAGTGTGACTATCTCTTTAACAATTATTTTTCTATTTGTTACTCCTTATGATTTTTATATATCTTTTAACTTAGTTTTATCCTGAGACAGGATCTTTATTTAATTTTCTAGAAAACAAGAATAATGTCATATTTTAAAACATTCTCAAATATTCTTAAATTGAATGTTCTTAAGAATAAGAAAAAGAGGAGTAATAAGTTTTTAACAGTGGAAGTTGACTTCCTGCAATACTTTCATTTTACACAGGGATTAAAGGTACAGGTCTCAGAGGCATGTGGTTAACTTTTGCTTGTCTGTGTGCCACTACCAAAGTCAAGATCAAGGAAGTCTTGAACTGCTTAAACCTACTTTTTTCTACTATTCACATGTGTTTTTCCCAACATCTTGAGCCAAAAGTCAACTCACATTATTTGTAATTTAGTAAATATCTGAATTTCTACATTGCATATATAGGATTCCCCAGCTTTATGTAATGCTAATATTTTAAGACTTCTGCATGAGTTTTAAAATTTTATGATCTCTTATAATTTCCAATCAATCTCTTGATATAAAAATATAAATAAATGCAAAAAGGGGTAGAAGTGAGTGGTACGCTAAGCTAAGGAAAACAAACACCAAGCCCACTGTAGCAAATATTTTGAATTATCTTAATATTTGCTCAAAGAATGGTGTTTCAAAACTGCTCGCAAATCTACCTTAAAAGCAGCAGACTACAATAAGTAACCTTAATTTGAGTGAATAGTAAATATGCAATGAGGCCAACAAGTAATATCATATCTGGTTTTTTTTTTCCCCTAAAGTTAAATTTCCTTTCTGTTATGCATTAAAGGGTACTGGTCTCTCTTGATACCAACACCAGGATAACCGCATTATCCCCCCTTCCACATTCCCACTTACCAGTGCTTCTGTTTGATATCCAGAAAGAAAAGAAGCAAAGCAGCACCTGGGTGGCTCAGTTGGTTACGTGTCTGACTCTTGGTTTCAGCTCAGGTCATGATCTCAGGGACCTGAGATGGAGCCCTGCCTTGGGCTCCCTGCTTAGAGGGTAGTCTGCTTGAGATTCTCTCTCCCTCTGCCCCTCTCTCTCCTCTTTCTGTCTCTCTTTCAAATATGAAGGAAGGAAGGAAGGAAGGACGGACGGACAGGCCGACCGGGGGGAAGAAAGGAAGGGGAAGGAAGGAAGGAAGGAGAAAAAGAAAGAAAGAAAAAGAGAGAGAGAGAGGGATGGAGGGAAAGGAGGGAGGGAGGGAAGGAGGAAGGAAAGAAAGAAAAAGAATATGAGAGAGAGAGATGGAGGGAGGGGGAAGGAAGAAAAGGAGGGAGGGAGGGAGAGGAAGGAAGGAAAATAAGGAGGAAGAAAGAAAGGGAAAGAGAGAGAGGGGATGGAAGGAGTGGGAAGGAAGGGAGGGAAGGAGGGAGGGAGGGAGGAAAGAAAGAAAAAGAAAGAAAGGTGGATGGAGGGAGGGGAAGGAAGGAAAGGAGGGAGGAAGAGAGGGAGAAAGAGAGGGAGAGAGAAAGAATGAAAGGAAGGAAGGGAAAAAAAGGAAAGAAAGGGGAAGAAAGAGGGATGGAGGGAGGGGGAAAGAAGGAAGGAAGAAAGGGAAGGAAGGGAGGGAGGGAGGAAAGAATCAAACCTTGGAGGACTGATATATTCCCTGGAAGCAGCAATGGGGTGGCAAACTCCTGAGCACAACTTTTGGATAAATTATTAGTTGCTTCCATCAGGTTCATAGGAGTTTCCTGATGAGCATTTTGCTTCTACATCTGTGATCATGACCCAGATCACTGAATCACTCAGTTCTGCTTTCAAGACACATAGCCCCATCTTTAAATACTCATCATCTAGCAAATATTAGTTTTGTAGAAGAGATGTCCTGGAAGAGATTTACTCATTTGATAATAGGATTCTTCCCTAGACTGAAGGCTTACACTTTTTACTAGCAGGTTTCCTTGGGCATAACAAGTTTTCTAACAATTTACTTCTTATTTTAGAAATCCACTTCTTAAGAATTCTCAAGTACAGAAATACCATACTTGACCTTCAATATATTTGCTATGCTCTTGGTGTCCCCACAGCTCATGTCTTGCCTGGTTTATAGCTGCACTGAATACAGATGGAGCATCGGCTCTGGCATTGTTATCAGCAGTTTGGAAATGCACTGATTAGGGAAGTATTTTTTGCTTATTTTTGAAATTTGACCAAATTACAAAATAGACGTAAAACTCAGCAGATCCTAACCCTGGTATCTTTGGAGAGTTTTAGTGATATCACTTAAATTTAAAAAAATTTCATCGTTATCCTTAGTGAAAATAGCTCTAAACTGAATGAAGGTCATGAAGCTAGAGTACTAAGAATGCATGGCCACCAAGCTCCCCGAACGATAACGGAGGGAAAAGTCACCCATGCATTCTAACAGCCAAGGATTCATTCCCAAATGTCCTGCTTCTGAAAAATCTTCTCAAATGAATAAATATTCATTTTGCAAGAGAGTTTACAGAATCAGTATTAGACACTGGGTGACGGTTGTGATCTGGTTGAGCATTCCTCTGTTTTGCTTGTCATCGAATGACTAATATTTATACTGAGAATTCGTGTTATCAGTGACTTGGAATAAAAGAGCCTCTTGGAACATGTTTCCTTTTACTTGAAGTTTATAAGCAATTAAAATTGGGCTAGAAGTTGCATTACATATTAAAATACAGATAGGTTGTTTAATCATGCATTTTAATGCATTATATATTTCTTAGCAGTAATGAATTCCTTCCATGAATAAAGATGGGTATCAAGACTAACAGAGATAGATAGAAAGGGACAATAATGTATAATGTTTCACTGGCTTGCAGAGTGATGAGTCTTTCTGCATATTTTCGTTTATTTTTTGTTCATTTAAAAATGAATGAGATCTATACTATTTAGATGTAAAACATTTTTTCACTCCATTCTATATTTAAGTATATAAAACATTTTTTTAAAAAACAGCTAATTAGCCAAAATCTGCTGTTTTTGATGCTAGTGGAATATTATATCAAAGCTACAATACACTTTGGCTTCTGTAGCTGCAATGTTGTCTTCAGGCTCTAAGAACTTCTTAAAATGCAACCATAAATTCTGTTTCATTGACCCAATTTAAGTATAAATTCTTATATGAAAATTTTCTTCATTTTATCTTGAATTTAGCTTCATTTTATTTTGCCAAGATTACGAACAATCAGGGCGAATTCTTACAAAATGTAAATTTTTATTCACACTTTAAGATAAAAATGATGAATTTCACATGGACATAGCTTTGCATTTGTTTTACCACTAAATATACAAGATCCATTCATTCAACAAAGATGTACAGTCTCGACTACATGCCAGCCAGACTTAACCCATGGAGAAAAACTACTGTCACATATTACTGAAAAACAATCCACTCATATATGTGCTAATATAGTTACTGTGTGTCACCACACCAGAATATAAGCACAGAATAAGTCCTTGATACATGTTTGCAGAAGGAAGGAATGGAAGCTATTAATTGATACACAGCTTTAGAGCTGAAGGCTTCAGTTCACATCCATCTCAGAAACGAAGATTCAACTAAAAACATACCCTAAACCCAGTCTTCTCTAATGGTCATGTTTCTTTCTAATAGTTTCCTGATACTCTCTACAATTACCATTTTCTGCTTGAAACACTGATGTTTTTCAAGTCCAAACATTTTTAAACATTATAAATGGAAGATTTTCCAAAAATTGCAACAGGGAGAATGTTGAAGCAAGAAATGAGGCAAAGCCATAATTGCAAGTCAATACTACACACACACACTGTATTTTAACACTGTTACTGACCATATCCTGACTGTAAATGTGGTTGAAATGCAGAGATTATGTTTGTAGCATAATCCTCTTGATTAAAATGTCAAAGTATCTTCATTGCTTACAGTCCTTGTGGATTAGCCCCAATAAAAATAGCTAAATATTATATAATTTTCACCATAAATATACTAAGAAGTCTGATCACCATTTTAATCCCAGAACACAATGGCCCAAGCCTGAAACGATTCCACCACGCCCTAGTTGGTTTGTAGATTTCAGCCTCACTTAACACCTTTGCTCATAATCTCAGTAATTACATCACTTTAAAAATGCAGAAAGTGGGGTACCTGGGTGGCTCAGTTGCATAAGTGTCTGCCTTCAGCTCAGGTCATAAGCCCAGGGTCCTGGAATTGAGCCCTGTATTAGGCTTCTTGCTCAGCAGGGAGCCTGCTTCTCCTCCCTCTGCCATTCTCCCTGCTTGTGCTCTCTGACTCACTCTGTCAAATAAATAAATAATTTAAGATAAATAAGTAAACAAACAAATAAATAAATAATACAGAGAGTGGACTTATTTTATTAAATAGAATTTAAAAGGGACAAGGTTCTAATTTAACAAGAGACATTTATTTTAGTTTTACATATACTTCGGGTCCCTATTTAAAGATTTCAATAGATGTCTGCATTTAAATAAATGTAACCGTCAGTAGCAGTTCTTTAGATTTCTAAAGAATTTATTTCCTCGGTAATTAATTCCTAGTTAATTCCAATTAATTCCTAGTATATGCTAAATCTATTGACATGATTAACTTGATTTAACTACTAAGCTTATGCATGGAGCCCTCTATTTTTACCTTGTTAAAACTCAAAAGGTTTTTTTTTTTTTTTTTTTTTTTTTTTTTTTCATATTCTGGAGGCCCAAGTGCCTTTGGTAGCTCACCCCAATCTCTCTCTCACACACACACAAAATGGGAGTTAGACAACACAGCACAGCAAAGTAAAATGAATCAAGTAACCAGTTTACTCTATATTGTAAATCCACATTTCACAGTTGGATCGTTAGGGTTGGTCCACTTCCAGGACTGATAAAGAAAAGGAATGACCTTCTTAGCAAGGACATGTTTTTTGCATTGTTTGGCTACTTGATGGCAGATTACTAAAATTCCCAAAAGACTTCCACCGTGAAAATGTGATTTCACAATAAGCAAATGTTATACGAAACTCTCATAAAAACACCTAACTCCAGAGAGCAGAGTTTTAATTGCCAGTTCAAGATTATTTAATTTGGGGCAGGAGAACTTTGTCAGATAAAATGAAATTTCCACCTTCTAATGGCACCTCTCTTGTTTATCCAGCAGTCTTCTAGCTGCAGACTGTATATAACTACTGGCCATGTCCCAGAGACCTTCAGTGCCCTAAAAGTATGCTTGATTAACTACCACATCCAGCTTTAGGGGCTCTTGGCAGACGCACTGCCGTATCTGAGGTCAACTCAGGCAAAGAACTACTGCTTGATTTCTTTTGATCAGGCAAAGCTGTTCTACTGTTCTGCTAAGTGAATATTATATTTTTCCGGGAGCCTACAGTAATTGCCAGAGACTGACTTGTGACAAGGTGAAGTCTCCCTTTCTCTTGGACTTTCACAAATGAACACCCCCTTAGACATTCTCTTGTGGACACTTTAGCAGGGCTGTAGCTTCCAATGCAGCTCATACGTCCTACGTACCCAAGGAAGTGTTCAGAATGCGGAGGCACCTATTCCACAACAGACCAGAGAATCAGAAAATTTAGGTCCTTCCTTTTATTTTTTTTAATTATTTTTTTTTTGCAAAGAATCCAATGAAATGTTTTCTGCTGCAGATAGTGTAAATTTGTCCTCAAACTTGTTTTTGTGCAAATAATTTTGAGATCATTCTTCACTTTCCTCCTTGAAATAAACTCACTCAACCTCACAACTTCTTTGCTCATAAATCATCCTGATACGTGGAGGACCAATTGTGGAGACTGCCAGTGGTACACCCACTTCTAACAAATGAATCCTAATTGTAAAAGAAGTTATTTTTCATTTCATTAATTCAGATGGTGAGGAAGAAAGAAACATCTATTTATTACTGCAAAAATGAATAATGCATGTGATTTTGTGGCATATTTTTACATTCATTATCGTGAGTCATGGTTGATACAAACCCACAGGAATAGGTGACAGTCAAAGTATTAATGTCACTAGACATTACATGGAGCTCATGTTTTATTAGTTTGGATACATATTTTACAACTTGCATTTTATACTTTCACTGATATAGTGGGAAAATAACTTATGGTCCATTTTAACTAATAAAATATCCACTTGCTTACACCTCTGAGACAAAAGGGCACAGCAACTCTGAGAGTGGAAGAAACTGGCTACCCCATTCACCGCTCATATGTGATGGTGATACTATTCCTAAATTTAGGGACTTTAGAAGTTCTCGTTTCAGACCATTAAGTAAATTTAAGGGATGTAGAGACCAGTCCAATCAGGCAAATTTTCTGCATTATGCAAGCAAAATTAGTAATTTTAACAAACAATTGTAAATGATTTACTAAAATTTATCAATACTGACTAGATTAGAGTCCTACTTTCTATCAACTTCCTGGGGATATGTAAATGTCTTAACTAGAACTGAGAGATGGAGACAAGGTCACTGATTAAAATTCATTAACTTTCTTCATGCACATTTTCAATTTACCCTTCAATAATGGCCAGAGCCATCCCCTCATCATACAAAATGACTTACTTTAATTTCTTTTCTTCCTCTAAACAGCCTCTAGTTGACATAAGAAACAACGACATAATGACAAAATCTGAACAGCAACCATAACAGAATTCCTCTTAGGTCATGAAATCTCAACTTGCCATGATTTAAACATTGTCAAGCCAGTAATCGGGAAGTACAGATTTTGACTCTTCTTTCCTGCATCCACCAGCCCTGTTCATTTGGTGTAACTGCAGGTACAGTTTATATGTGAGATTCAGGATAAGGGCTTGGGACTTATAAATGGGATTTTAAAATATTTTTTAAAAGTATCTTGTTTTACACTACTAAATTGAGACAAACTTAAAGCAGAATTTTAGAATATTGAAAGAAAAAAAGACTATTTCTACAAATTAGTTACAAACCTAAATATATATATAAATTCTAGCTGTTGCTGAATGTACAAACTGGAGAACCATTCTTAGGTAATAATAGCATGTAATATAATTTGTTTTGTCCGAAATAAAGGACCTCTGAGTTAATGCGCCTGAGGAAATGTGAGCAAGTGTACATAGATTTTGTAAAAGATATGTGTTCTATAAAAAATAATTCCTCCCAGGAGAAGATAAAGTCATACTTTATCAGTAGCTGTAACCTGTCTCTAAAATGCAATATAAAATTTCAGTGTACTTAGCCACATGATACAGAGATTTCTTCTCCTATTTTAAGAATGTCTTTCTTAGGGGCACCTGACTGGTTCAGTGGAACCTGTAATTGTTGGTCTCCGGTTGTGAGTTCGAGCTCCATGCTGGGTATGGAGATTAATTAAAAATAAAACCTTAAAAAGAAAAAAGAATGTTTTCCTTAAATCTAAACTTAATCTTGGATTTTTTTTTTAAAAGATTTTGTTTATTTATTTGACAGACAGAGATTACAAGTAGGCAGAGAGGCCAGCCAGGGGGTGGGGGATGGGGGAAGCAGGCTCCCAGCTGAGCAGAGAGCCTGATGTGGGGCTTGATCCCAGGACTCTGGGATCATGAACTGAGCCGAATGCAGAGGCTTTAACCTACTGAGCCACCCAGGCACCCCTTAATCTTGGATTTTAACAAAGCTCTGGGAGGAAAAGCGAACCTAAAGCATTCTTACCAGCTCTAGAACAAGAAGAGGAGACCAAGTATGTTAGCCTGGGATGCAATGTGTAGTCCTAGGGCCCCTCTTACTAAAGACGGACTATTTGTGAGCTCAGTGGCCATGTAGGAAGTTCAAGAGAGAAAGAGGGATTATGAGGGCCATCAGGGAGCTAGGTCATGCTTCAAACTGAAGCCCAGGGCACCTGGGAGGCTCAGATGTTTAAGCATCTGCCTTTGGCTCAGGTCATGATCCTGGGTCCTTGGGATGGAGCCCTGCATCAGGCTCCCTGCTCAGTGGGAAACTTGTTTCTTGCTCTGCTTCTGCCTCTCTTTCTCTCTCATGAATAAATACATCTTAAAAATCTTAAAAAACAACAACAACAACAACCAAAACCAAACCTGTAGCCCAGTATAAAGAAGAGAATCAGAGAACCTATTCATGTGTTTACAATATTTTGAAATACTTTTGAAAGGGTTGCTTGTTAAGAGTGTGGCTACTAAACTGTCTTGGTATTCAATCACTATGTGTTAATATTTTTCCTCCTCTTTGCAAACAAAAAACAAAGTTTATCCTTTTATCACAAGGAGTTTCTCTGGCTTCCACAGACACTTAATGAATTTCACTTTTTATAATTGTTGGGCAAATCTACCGCTTTGACCAAAAACCCAAAATATTTATTCAATAATGACCATCTTCAATGCTTTCTGCTTGGCATGGTGAGACATATAAGGCAGGCTAGACATCTAACCTCCTCCCAAGGAATTTGTAACACACCTGAGAAAGTAAGTTGCTAGTTCCAATAGGAGAAAAACTATTATTTTAAGTATATGGCACAAATAGTATTTACTATAAACACTGAGGAAGATGCTATCATTTCTGTTTGGGGATATCAAAAAGACGCAACGTAATATTTGAAATTTAAATCAATCTTAAAAGTTGGTTAGTATTTGATTAGGCAGAGAGAAAGGAAAACTGCCCTTCAGGTGGGAAGCCTTGATAAATAAAGGCATGGAAACAGGAATGAACAAGGTATATTTATTTTTTGCAATAAATCTGTAGCAAATACCCAGTTTGTGTAAGGCACTGTGTTCCAGAGGGCAATGTGCTACCTGATTTATATGCCTAGAGTTGAAGGTGAATGGTTCATTCAGTTCTGGTATAAATAAATACATACATACATAAATACAGTTCTGGTATAAATAAATACAATCAGTTCCGGTATAAGGGGACATTTGCATTCTTAATGGTTGCTGTGCTATGTGACAGTGAACAGTAACACCATGGGGCTTATAAGAAGAGTAGGGGATAGGGCACAAAACTCAAAACTCCATCAGTATACAGGGGGGGAAAAAAGAAATCTAATAAAAACCATAGCAGAGCTTCACATATATTGAAAAAATACATAAATAATGCAACAAATAGAATAGATACTTTAACTTGAAAAGGACTTGAAATTTGCTTGTGGAAGAGGCTGTTGGAAAGGTTGCAGTTCAGGAGCTGCTATGAGATGGAGGAGAGAACGGTATTTGAGAACAGTTGGGAAGATGTAACATCAGACAGGGACAGTGTGGCTCATAATGCCCGCGGTAAACCGAGGTCGCTGGGAGTGGGTCACAGTGTGTTCATGTGTACATTTTGTGCACTGCTGCACTGCTGGGTTCAGCGGGGTGCAGTTTTCTGTGTTCACCTGGTATTTCCCACAGAAAAAAATCACAGGTGAGCATTATTATGCTCTAAGTGTTCCATAGTAGCTCACTTGCACTGGAACAAATTCATGTTTTCAAAACAAGTGTTCAAGTCCAGCTGGTTGTGCACGCTGCCATGAGTGCCCTCTGACCTCTGGCTTGCCCCTAGGGAAACAGTGATTTAGGATAAAAATACAGGTAACCCAGAAAAATAATGGCTAGAACATCCAGTTGGACGAATAAAGGAATAACAAATGTAATGGTCTAGGCAAAATTTCTCCGAAATTCTGTGTTGGCAATTAAACTTCTTCCCTGCTCCCAAGCTCGTTTAGTTAAGATTTAACGGTCTTGGCCAAGTCCCCCTACTTAGCAAGGTCATGCTGTGCTCACAGTGCAGGGGAAAGGAGTTACGTCAGTCCCTTCCATTTTAAGGGCTGGGTCAAAGGGGTAAAATGTATTCTAAAGGATTATGCAAAATCGAGTTTAGGTCCTCTGCATAGAAGAACAGATAAGGAGCTGGTACTAAAGCTTAGATCGTAGTCAAAATTATTTACCTGGCATGTCTTTGAGCAAATACTCTTTAAGAGCCTAATGGTCTTGAGGGAGTAAGACGGGCAGCGAAAATACTGAGGTATTCACTGACATTGACATGACTAACCTTGTTCATCATCAGGAATATAATCCCGGTCTACTCATGGTAAGGAAAGTATGCTTATTAGCAATAGAAGAATACCAACACTCTACTGAACAAGAAATGGCATGAATTGATAAAGAGAAAAAATGACTTATTCTTAGAAGGTCAATGCCCCCCACATATATGTCCATAAATGTTATGGGATGTGAATGAAAATACCGAAGATAGTATTTGGGAGAAGATAGTGTACACAAAGTGACAGTTAAGTTTGTTTGAGAAAATACGAGTGCTAAAATGAGCGGGATCTATCTGGGGAGAAAAAGAAGGAAAGGGATAGGTCAGATTCTTTACATGTAAGACTGGCAAACATTTTTTAAGCTTAATAAAACCCCTCTGGACAGAGTGGAGTTAGACACAGACTATTGAATATAAATATATATTGCTGGAATATATTTGGATGAAATAGGTCAATGTCAGTAAAAGAAAGATTGCATATGCCTTTTATGCTGAAATTTCACTGTTAGGAGTTTATCCTATAGACCTCCTTGCAAAAGTATACAAGAGTGTTCTTTGATCATCATAGATATTTACATATTTTTAAATGTCCTTAAAAGTAACAAAATTGGGGGCACCTGGGTGGCTCAGTGGGTTAAAGCCTCTGCCTTTGGCTCAGGTCATGATCCCAGGGTATTGGGCTCTCTGCTCAGTGGGGAGCCTGCTTCCCCCTCTCTCTCTGCCTGCCTCTTTCCCCCTCTCTGTCTGCCTGCCTCTCTGCCTAATTGTGATCTCTGTCAAATAAATAAATAAAATCTTAAAAAAAAAAGTAACAAAATTGCTAATACTTAAAGATTTGGTTATACATTTTATGGTTTTCAAGTTCTTTAAATCAATATCACCCCAGTAACTACATGATTCTATTGCCACGACAGTAGTTCTCATGAGATGAATTCCCAACAGTTCTACAGATCAAATAGTCAATAGATTGTAATTAATACCTGAATTGCTGCAAATTATATATCATTGGTTATTTTATATTTCAAGTTCATCTTGAAGGAACTATAGGTTTTTTTTTTTAAAGTTTTGTGTTTTTGTAGTTTTAGTTCATTGAAATGGGGTGAGAGGCTTTCGGTCAAACAGTATACATATTCCATTCAAATAATTTTATTATAATTATATATTTTATTGTAATTATAATATTAAATTTGTATTTCAATATTGTATCTTAATCTGATTCATTTCACCTGGCATAACATCCCTCAGGTCCATCCATGTTGTTGCAAATGGAAGGACCTCATCCTTTTTTATGGCTGTGTAATATTCATATACACACACACACACACACACACACACACACACTTCTTTTTTAACTATTCATCTATGGATAGATGCTTATGTTGCTTCCATATCTTGGCTATTGTAAGTAATGCTGCAATGAACATAGAGGTGCATTATCTTTTCAAATTAGTGTTTTCATTTTCTTTGGGTAAATCCACAGTAGTGGAATGATTAGATCATATGAATTTCTATTTTATGATTTTATTCACATGTGGAGCCTAAAATAAAATGAGCCAACAAAAAGCAGAATCAGACCTACAAATACAGAGAACAAACAGGTGGTTTCTAGTTGGAGGAGAGTGGCGAGAATGGACAAAATGGGTGAAGGGGAGTGGGACAAACAGGCTTCCAGTTACGGAATGAGTAGGTCATGGGAATAAAAAGTACAGCATAGGGAATACAGTCAGTGGTATTGTAACTGCATTGTAATGGTGACAGATGCTGACTACATTTGTGGTGAGCACGGCCTAAAGTATAAAGAGACCGACTCACTATATTGTACACCTGACACTATAACATCATGTGTCCCCTCTACCCAAATTAACAATAAAAAAATAAAGTGTATCTCACTTGCACAGAATTGGTATTCTCTATTTTGTGGGACCTTATTAAAGAGTTGAAAGCCCCATGAGTAGTAAATACTCTCATGCACTTCTCAATTTGTGTCACCTGAAGAAAAGGGAATCAGAGAAAAGCATATTATCTTAAACTCAATTACTATATGTAAGCAACATGGAGTTACTTAATTTTCATTTAAAATATTAAGCATTGGCTTCAAGTTTCTGTGAGAAGAAAAAAAAAAGCCGCCAATCGATATTCTGATTAAGTATGATTAAGATCCATATTCTAAACTCATGCTTTCATATGCTCAGGGCACCAATCAGAGGCCTAGAGCCCAATGGATTTAATCCACTATCATTCTGCCAGACAAGATATTAGTGTAAGCAGGATTGCTCAGAAATACATTTTTTGAGTTATTTCAGTGAGCTAACATTAGGTACAAACACAGACACTATAGTGCATGAAAGAGAGGTTGTCCAGTCCCTGTTTTCTGTAGAAAAAAGAACAGGCCATAGGAAGCACACAGAAATAACTGCATGTGAGAGAAATTTATGTGAGTTCAAAGGGCCTCTGCCTGCTTATGTGAGCTCAATGTACCCTGTGCCGTCCACTGCCATCCACCAAAGGTCTATTAGGTTATAAAATCCAGAACGAGGTAAGGCTTACATAAAAGCCATTATAACAGGGAGGAATATGGTCAGTGCCACCAGAGAGACACCAATGAAGCAGAGTGAGTCTTCAAATACGAGTGAGATGACCTTTAACTTGAGAGGGAAGGGAGCAAATTAGTGAAGGAAATTCTAGTTAGTGCTGAAACAGTGTAGGATTGAGGCAGAGGAAGACTGATGCCGGTTAGACATCTCAAAAGTGGTTTTAACGGAATTAGGGGAATGTCAAATGGAAAATACAAATTGTTTGAGCACAGACTGTTAAAAAAATATATGTAATCCAGGCTTGTAAACTTAGAATTCATGGGGTGGGCAATCAGAACTTCATACAGTGTAGCAGAAATTCATATGAACATCAGGGCTCAAAGGAAATTCATCAAGAACCAGTATATCAGGTGTCACGCAGGAAATACATGATTAAGGATAAATAATTCACACGCGCATATTCAACACAATGTACACACCTCACTTAGAAAGTATGAACTGTTAAAGAGAATTATATCCTCCAAAAATGCGATTGTTTCTTTATAATCTGGCTGTTTTCTTCTTCCTCTTCCTCCTCCTCCTTCTCTTCCTTTCTCCCGCCACCCTGCCCCCGGCCTTTGACAATTCTTTAACTGAGGGATACTTACAAAGTTATTTTTTTCTACAGAACTCTAATACTATTTTTTTCACTTATAAATATAACTCCCAGCTCAAAGGCTTCAGAACTATCTTTGCTAGACTCATATCTGTAATGAAATGTCTCCATTTCTCATACATTATATCTTGGCTTCTGAGATCAGATGAGATCTGTGCTCAGAGTGGTATGGCCATAGACTAATGCACTGTATCTTGGGAGAGGGGCTGGAGAGTACCTTGAGGAATGTAGGAACTTAGGAACTTATTATTTTCTCATTCTCAATCCTACTACTTTAACATGGACCCCAGAAGTTGGCTTTCAGGGGTTTCCCATCACTTAGATCTTTTTTCATATAAGAACTGCACAGAGTATCACAGTAATTGTATCTGATAAGTTTTTAAAGATTTTAACTTTTCTCCTCAATGACAACGTTATTATTAAACCAGTAAAAAAGATTTAGTCAAACTAATTAGTCACCCTCTAGTTGAAAAAATTAAAAAAAAGATTTTAACATTTCTCTTGGCATACATAAAAATAGTCTTAGTTAAATATCATATAGAAATTAAAATATCATACAGAATTCCAAAATATGAAATATTTTGATGGCAGTGTTACTGGGAAATCTAGAATCTCAGAACTTTTCATATGTATGTACTTGTAAAAATTACAAACAATAAAAAAAAAAGCCAGCTCTGATTTTCTGTAGCCAGAGACATGAATTAGTCAAAGGGCTATTTGGAGAGCATAGAATTGACAGAAATCTAGAGGACTGGATGTGGAAGATATGCAGATATCAGGGTAATTCTGGAAGATATTTACTGACTTAAACAAGGTCCCAATTGCGATGCTGCTGCCATTGCTGCTGCAAGATACTGTCAGCACCTGTAGGATGGAAACCACCATATTTGAACTGCTTAGTGTGCTGGCTTTGCTTCTCTCGATTCAGACCCACCCCCGCCCACTACCCCGAGAAGGGGCATCTTAGTGTGGCCAAGTCCAATACTTGGCTCTGGCTACCAGGGGGTGGGAAGAGGTAGGAGCTCTCTCCTCCAGGATGTAAACTGGGAAGCAGAGAATTTCATACTACAATACTTCATTAACTGGAATAGAAGAACAAAAAGAGCAGGTTAATAGAGATTCAAAGGGAAGCAAATGCCAAAGAATAAAAAAATAAATAACAAATGCCCCTTCTAGCATAATGGAAGATTAATAGTTTGCATTCTCTCATTTTTACACTATTCACTTGATTATTTACTATAAATGTAATGTAGGATCAGCAAACAATACTTGACAATAGAAACAAGGATAACAAAAGGGATTCTAGTTAGTCCCATTAAGAAGTAAAATTGCTGGGGTGCCTTGGTGGCTCAGTGGGTTAAGCCTCTGCCCTAGGCTGGGGTCATGATATCAGGGTCCTGGGATCAAGTCCCACATGGGGCTCTCTGCTCAGTGGGGAGCCTGCTTCTTCCTCTCTCTGCCTACTTGTTATCTGTCAAATAAATAAATAAAATCTTAAAAAAATAAAAGTATAATTGCTAATACTGAAGTATGGACTCCTGGGGCTGGTGTTTACAAAGTGCCACCAACTGGATGGCATAAAGCAATACAAATGTATTCTCTCCCAGTCCTGCAGGCTACAAGTCCCAAATGAAGGTGTCTGCAAGGCCAGGATCCTCTGGGACTCTGGGCAGGGGGGGGAGGGGGGGGGGGCGGATTTCTGGGCCTCTTGCTAGCAGTTGGTTGTGGCAGGTCGCCAGGATGGTCCTTGGACTCTGGCTACCTCACCCCAATCTCTGTTGTGTCAGCATGGGCCTTTCTCTCTGTGGGTCTCTGTCTTCACAGAGTGTTTTCTTCTTCTTCTTCTTCTTTTTTTTTAAAACAGATTTTATTTATTTATTTGACAGAGATCACAAGTAGGCAGAGAGGCAGGCAGAGAGAAAGGAGGAAGCAGGCTCCCCGCTAAGCAGAGAGCCCGATGTGGGGCTCGATCCCAGGACCCTGAGATCATGAGCTGAGCCGAAGGCAGAGGCTTTAACCCACTGAGCCACCCAGGCACCCCTGTTTTCCTCTTCTTATAAGGACATCAGTCACATTGGATTGGGGGCCAGCTGATGACTTCATCTTAAATGGATTACTTTGTAAACACCCTATTTCCAAAAAAGGTCACACCCAGAGGAAGCAAAAGGTCAGGACTTCAACATATCTTTGTGGAGGAAGCAATTTAACCTATGCAAATGGTGTGTGTTTTCATTTTTATCTGCATACATCAACTTTACATGGTTGCCTACGGGGACATGACAAGGGAGATCTTATTCAGCCATGATGCTCAAGTGCTCGTGTGTCTACGACATAGACTGAACTTGAATATCTTATGCTCAGTGGAGTTAGCCAGAAACAAGAAGGCAGGTATTGTAGGATTCCACTTACATCAAGTACTAGAATCAGCAAATTCATGGAGAAGGGAAGTATAATAGTGGTTACCAGAGGACTAGAGAGAGAAAGAAGTGGGAGCTATTATTTTAGGGGGACAACAGAGTTTCTGTTTGGGTAGTAATAAAGGTCTGGAAATGGGATAGTGATAATGGGTGTACAACATTTTGAATATACCAAATGTCACTGAGTTGTACACTTAAAGATGATTGCAATGATAAATTTTGTGTTATGTCCTTTAGAAATGGACAAGACACGAACAGATACTTCATCTATTAGTTATTTCCTACCACAATCAAGGTTTTAATATTTTAAAAAATATTTTATTTATTTGACAGAGAGGGAGAGAGAGAGCACAAGCAGGGGAAGTGGTAGGCTGAAGGACAGGCAAGCTCCCCACTGAGCAGGGAGCCCGATGTGGGGCTCCATCCCAGCACCCTGGAATCATGACCTGAGCCAAAGACAGAGGCCTAAACAATGGACCCCTCTAGGTGCTCCCACACTCAAGGTTTTAGACTGGGATGTGGTTTAATCTGAGGCGTGACTAGAGAAATATCTACTTCCAAATTCAAACTGCTTTTGGCAAAATTCACTTCCACGGGGTGTATGACAAAAAGCTACATTTTCTTGCTGGCTCTTGACTAAAGACCATTTGCAGTTCCTTGCCACATAAGGAATTGCAAATAAAAACCACAATGAGATCACTATCAGAATAAATCAAACTAAAAAGACTAAGGATATCAGGAATATACGTGAGGAACTGGACTTACTGGACCACTTATATCCTACTGGTGGGAAAGTAAAATTGTTCACCAATTTCTTAAAAAGTTAAGTCACAACCACTACATGGTCTGTTCTTCCTACGGCTAGTTATTTATCCAAGAAAATGAAAACACGTCCATCCAAGATTGCCTCATGAATGCTTGTGGAAGCCTTACTTATAATGGCCAAAATCTGGTAATAACTTAAATCTCTTATCAACAGATGAATGGATAAATAAAAGGCAATACATCCATGCAATGAAATACGACTCAGCAACAAAAAAGAATGAAATAGATTCCATTGATAAGTATGAACTACTGATAAATGTAACAACATGGTAATGCTTAAGGCTTTGCTAACTTAAAAAAATCAGACATAGAAAGAGTACATACTGTCTGATTTTATTTCTGTAGCTTTATAGTAAGAGTAAACTAACCTATATTGACAAAAAATAGATTGTTGTCTCTGGGGCAGGGACAGGAGGGACAGACCACAAGGAAGCATGAGGACACTTTTAGGAGTGATGGAAAAGCTCTGTATTCTACTGTGCATTTATTGTGGAAAAGGTGAATACACATTTCAAAATGTAGTCCTCCTATTAATCCAAGTATTGTACTTACAATATCCCTTCAACTTACAAAAATAAAAAATAATAAAGTAGCTCAATATAGAAACAAAGTGTTCTACAAAACATTAGGGAAGAGTCTCTCCTTAGTCCCTCACCCAGTTGTTTCTCTGACACTTACTTACAGTGTGAGCTTAGAAGCAGTATGAAGTTTCTTTGCCAATTTTGCAACTAAGAACAATTGTTTGATCGAGTGATAAAAAGATTGCCCACTGATACGATTCCTTCTTCTGTCAGCAAGAAATCAATACATTAAGTCTGGTCACTCAAGCAAAAGGATTAAAGGGACATGGTGGTGGGATAAAGGAGTAAGTGCCATAGAACTCAGTTTCATAAAATAAAAATCCTCCAAACTACTAAATATGATGATATCTTCTTCTCCATTGTATCCCAATAGGTAGATCAAGATTGATAAGCACTCTTTTTATGGCATCATCTAATGGGCAATGCATTTGCAACTAAGAAGTTTTGAAAGCAGTCCATTCGATGTCTCTTCCTGACAGTAGATCTGATGTAACTCAATTTGTATAGATTCATTATGGAACCTCTACAAAATTGAGTCACAGAACTCAAGCTAGGAAGTGGAAAAACTGGGTCACGTGAAGGAGTCAAACTTGTGTGTAAGAAGAAAAAACAAAGTATTGGAAATAGGACTTGAGGTATCAAAGAAAGTGTCGTAGAAAAAAGTAAGATGGTAAGTTAAACTGTACATTTAGAATAGATTCTAACTTTTTCTTATTGTATCTCATCAGCAAAACAGTTTGAGCATTAAGAACCTCTTCATTTATTAATTCATTTACATGTTGGCTGCGTCAATTATATTCACAAAGTAATATTATGTATATTACAAGACAGAATAAAGATGAAATAAAGATGTTAATGTATTTACATTTTTATTTTATTAATAGTACAAAAATGGCTGAGTACCACTTTGTAATATGGTTACAGAAGTGTGTGACTATATATAAAATATATTTCAAATGTAAATGTAAATGTGAATTTTTAAGTAATTTTTATTTTGGGTTTAATCATATCCCAAACAAAAAACACCATTTGAAAGGTGTTTAACAGATGCAGGGAGTGCTTCATTGGCTTCTTTTTCAATCCTGCTTCTACTTTGGAGACTGAGTTGCCTTTTGACTAAGCTTTTATGTAAGAGAGGTAATAATAAATACCTACATACATATTTGCTTAACTTTTGCAGGGAAAACAATAAAAGACTAATCCAAAAATTAATAAGAAGTAGTTATCTCTTAGATAGACTAAGAAGTAGTCTATCTCTTGAAGGAGAACGATTTTTCAAAACCTAAGTCTGACCATATCACTCCATTATTTCAGTGATACCCCAACTCACTCAGGAAGAAAACCAAAGCCCTCACTTAGTTACTAGTCGGTTTGCCAGTTAAAACACAGACATCCCATTTCATTTGAATTCCAGATCAAAAACATTTTTTAGCATAAGCTTATCCTACATATTGTAATATGTTCTCATTCTTGGCTAAATATTAACTACAGACTATTATTCTTTTAGGAATACCATGCCATTGCTCTACTTTACATTTATTTGCCATTGTTGCATAGGATGGATTGTTTGATATTTGTAAACCTTTGACTCAGTTGTATAACTGCATGTGAATTTTTTTGTATGCAAGTCTTGATTTCATGTTTTTTTTTTTAAATTAAGAGTTGTGGATATTCAATCATGGATATCCTCATTGTCCAAAGTTGATTTTAAAGATGGAATTGATGCTTCTGCACAGCAAACAGTCAACAAAACAGAGGCAACCCACGGAATGGGAGAAGGTATTTGCAAATGACACTACAGACAAAGGGTAGATATCCAAGATCTATAAAGAATTTCTCAAACTCAACACCCAAAAAACAGATAATCCTGTCAAAAAAATGGGCAGAAGACATGAGCAGATACTTCTCCAATGAAGACATACAAATGGTTAGCAGACACATGAAAAAAATGATCACGATTAGCCATCAGGGAAATTCAAATCAAGACTACATTGAGATACCACCTTACCCCAGTTAGAATGGCAAAGAGTAACAGGGCAGGAAACAACAAATGTTGGAGAGGATTTGGAAAAAGGGGAGCCCTCTTAACACTCTTGGTGGGAATGCAAGTTGGAACAGCCACTTTGGAAAACAATGTGGATGATCCTCAAAATGTTAAACATAGAGCTATCCTATAAACTAGCCATTACACTACTGGTATTTACCCCAAAGATACAGATATAGTGAAAACAAGGGCCACATGCACCCCATTGTTCATAGCAGCAATGTTCACAATAGCCAAATATGGAAGGAACCAAGATGCCCTTCAACAGACAAATGGATAAAGAAGATGTGGTCCAGAGCTACAATGGAATATTACTCAGCAACCAGAAAGGATGAATACCTACACCATTTGCACCGACATGGACAGGACTGGAGGGGATTATGCTACATGAAATAAACCAAGTGGAGAAAGACAATTATCGTGTAGTTTCACTTATATGTGGAACATAAGGAATAGCATGGAGGACATTAGGAGAAGGAAGGGAAAAATGAAAGGGGTATGGGAATCAGAGGGGGAGATGAACCACTAAAAACTATGGACTCTGGAAAACAAACTGAGGGTTTCAGAGGGGAGGGGGTGGGGGTATGGTGAGCCCAGTGATGGATATTAAGGAGGACACATATTGCATGGAGCACTGGGTGTTAACACACAAATAATGAATCATGGAACACTACATCAAAACCTAACGATGTATTTTATGGTGGCTAACATAACAATAAAATAGATCTATATCTATATCTATATCTATATCTATCTCGAGCCCCACATTGGATCTCTGCTCAGCAGGGAACCTGCTTCCTCCTCTCTCTCTGCCCGCTTCTCTGCCTGCTTTGTGATCTCTGTCTGTCAAATAAATAAATAAAATCTTAAAAATTTTTTGGGGTTACATTTATATTAAAGTACTTTTCCAAGTTTTTTTTTATTCCTTTTCATCTACCCTTTATTTTGAATATTGTGATTTTTTTCTTACTATTGAGCCTACATAACCTATACCTTTATACTATTGAGCCTACATAATCCAATAAATTACATATTTTCTTTTTTTTCCAAGGTAAATCTTTTTCACATTTTCAAAATTGGAACAAGCCTTTCAATTGTTTTATATATTCATTTTGCTATTGTTTGCATCCATTGGAAAGTTTTTATATATACATATATGTATATATATAAACTTATACATATGAAATTATATATACATATGAAATTGTATAAATACATATATATTTATATATATATGAATGATGACTTTATTCTAAGAATTTGTCTTCAGTAAAACAAAATATATTATTAGATGCCAGCCATATACCAGGTACTGAGTGCTAAATACTGGAAACATAGTTGTAAACAAAACAAACTCTGTCCACTGAAGTCACATTCCCATAGCAGGTGACACAGTTGTTACCTATGTCATTGAACAAATGACAAGTTCTTAATTTTGTTATGTTTTCTGAAAGAAAACTGTAGAGTGTTTCCAGAGTTAGAGATTGGGGTCTGGATTCAAAATGATGAGTGATGAAAGAACTGAGAAGAAGGGACAATTTCAGATCTGAAAAATAGGAGGTCGCTTGAAGGTATGCGCACCTGGGAGAGTAGAGAGGAGGCACAGGTCTTGTCAACTCCAGAGACCATTCCTTTTATTGACTTTTCTGGCATCCATACTTAGAAGGATGTTTACTGAGGACCTAATTAAGTAATGGAAGTAACTTATTTATAGTGGGATTACTAATTAAGTTGTAAAATGAGCAAAAGGAAAAAACCTTGAAGAGGGCAGTACACCTTTCCCACCAGACAGTGGGCGTTAGACTCCTCTTGGGAGCGCGCACACATGTACTGCTGACCTAATGGGCTTCTTAGTCCACTTGGGTTCCAGCAACTACACATCATAGACTGATGGCTGAAAAATCACAGAGATGTATTGTTCGTTGTTCTGGAGGCTGGGACGTTAAAGATGAAGACTCTGGCAGATTTCGTGTCTGGTGATTGCTGCTTCATACACCGTCTTCTCGCTGTGTCCACGGAGTGAAAGGGGTGAAGGGGCTCTCTAGGGTCTCTTTTATAAAAGCCCAAATCCCATTCATGAAAGCACTGCCCTAATGACCTAATCATCTTCCAGAGCCCTGCCCCCCAAGCCATCATGTTGGAATTAGGCTTCAACATATTTATTTTGGTACTACACACTTTCAGGCTACAGCAACTTTTTTTTTTTTTTTTAAATAAAGAGATACCATGATTTAGGCTACAAATTTAAATGATATTTAGTACTCAAATTTGTCAAGCTCTTCTTCTTCCTCTTTATATCCTTAAAATTTTTGTCTTTTAATAGGACATCTGCAAATAGCTAATCTCATCCAATATATGTTTATTTCACAGGTCAACTCTAACAATACATTTTTTCTAATCCCCAAGTACATGGGGGTGGGGCTGAGAGGAATTCAGGGTCACACCAACATACTGTATATTCTTCTTGTAGATAAAATCTGCTTCATTCTTTGTTATATTGTTATCAGTGCCTTGGAAAAGTCAGGGCAGGAATAGGTACTCGATAAATATCCATCACAAGGAGCAAGGAAGGAAAAAAGGAAAGGAGAGAGGGAAAGAAGCAATAAGGGGAGGACGGAGGGGGAAGGGAATGTAATATATAAAACAAGAAGCTTGTTTGCAAAGATTATGTTTTTAGCTCTTGGCTTCTATGTGTAGGCATTTACAGTAGGTACAAGTGAAATGCATTTGTGTTTTCTTAGTTATACCATTTAAAGACATTGCTAAGTGGATATTAATGTTCCCATTTAAGAAATTTAAAGAATATCCACATAAGTAAATTACTGAAAATAATATAGCATGAAATACTGAAATGACAAAATAATGTTCATTGATAATTTGGGAGTTGGATGCCATATATCTTGACCTCAGGAATATCAAGGGTTTAGTATAAAAAGGATGGTCACATTTTGATGCATTATTCATTTGTTGTTTTTATTTAATAAAATTATAAATAACTATTTTGTTTTAGTTAACCATATGGTTATTTGGATTATAAATAATGGAAAGTATTTTATGGCATTTTGTGCTCATTTAGTTCTTCCTATTTATGCTTCAATTTTAGGGTCCAATGTCTGGCCTTTGTTTCCAAAACTATTTCTAACCCCAAACCATAAGATTCCTAGGAATAAATCTAGTCAGAGAATCTGTACTCAGAAAACTGTGAAGTACTCATGAAAGAAATTGAGGAAGACACAAAGAAATGGAAAAACGTTCCATGCTCATGGATAGGAAGAACTAATATTGTGAAAATGTCTATGCTTCCTAGAGCAATTTACATATTTAATGAAATCCTTATCAAAATACCAATTTTTTCCAAAGAAATAGAATAATCCTAAAATACATATGAAACTAGAAAAGACCCCGAAAAGCCAGAGGAAATGTTGAAAAACAAAACTGAAGTTGGCAGCATCATAATTCCAGACGTCAAGATCTATTACAAAGGTGTAATCATCAAGACAGTACAGTACTGGCACAAAAACAGACAAATAGATCAACGGAACAGAATAGAGAATCTAGAAATGGACTCTCAACTCTATGGTCAACTAATCTTTGACAAAGCAGGAAAGAATGTCCGATGTCAAAAAGACAGCCTCTTCAACAAATGGTGCTGGGAAAATTGGACAGACACATGCTGTCTATTTCCTCACACCACACATAAAAACAGACTGCAAATGAATGAAAGACCTCAATGTGAAACAGGAATCCATCCAAATCCTTGAGGAGAAAACAGGCAGCGATCTCTTCAACCTCAGCTACAACAAACTTCTCCCTAGAAACACTGCCAAAAGCAAGGGCAGCAAGGGCAAAAAGGAACTATTGGGACTTCATCAAGATCAAAATATTTTGCACAGCAAAGGAAAGAGTTAACAAAACCAAAAGATAACTGACAGAACAAGAGAAGATATTTGCAAATGACATATAAGATAAAGGGCTAGTATCCAAACTCTACAAAGAACTTATCAAACTCAACACTCAAAGAACCAATAATTCAATCAAGCAATGGGCAGAAAACATGAACAGACATTTCTGAAAAGACATCCAGATGGCCAACAGACACATGAAAAAGTGCTCCACATCACTCGGCATCAGGGAAATACAAATCAAAACCACAATGAGTCACCACCAGTCAGAATGGCTAAAATTAACAAGTCAGGAAACAACAGATGTTGGTGAGGATGCGGAAAAAGGGGAACCCTCCTACACTGTTGGTGGGAATGCAAGCTGCTGTAGCCACTTTCAGAGACAGTATGGAGGTTCCTCAAAAAGTTGAGAATAGAGCTACCCTACAACCCAGCAATCGCACTGCTGGGTATTTAAGGATACAAATATAGTGATCAAAGGGGCACGTGCACCCAAATGTTTATAACAGCAGTGTCCACAATAGCCAGACTATGGAAAGAACCTAGATGTCAATCAACAGATGAATGGATAAAGAAGACATGGGATATATACACAACGGAATACTATGCAGCCATCAAAAAAGACCACAAAATCTTGCCATTTGCAATGACATGGATGGAACTAGAGGGTATTATGCTAAGCGAAGTAAGTCAGTCAGAGAGAGACAAACGATCTCTCTGATATGAGGAATTTGAGAGGCAGGGTGGGAGTTCATGGGGGGAAGGGAAGGAAAAAAAATGAAACAAGACAGGACTGGGGAGAGAGACAAATCATAAGAGATTCAATCTCAGGAAACAAAGTGAGGGTTGCTGTAGAGTGTTGGGGAGGGATAGAGTGGCTGGGTTATGAACATTGGGGAGGGTATGTGCTATGATGAGTGCTGTGAATTGTGTAAGACTCATGATTCACAGACCTGTACCCCTGAAATGAATACATTGTATGTGAATTTAAAAAATTAAAAATAAAATCTATAACATTTAAATCACAACTGATACTCTCTTAGAGCAAAATGGATATATATTTTTTCATAATTCCTTATAGCGTGCAGTTATCACTTTGAATACATACTCTCTCCTTACATTGCATGCTACAGGTAAAATGTAAAAAATTAGCAGAAAGAAATAAATTAGCAAAAGAGAAGGCATTAAGTTTGAGGGGTAAAGCATCAATACGATAATAAGCTCCTGATTGTGTTTCTAAGAGGTATTTCAATTAATAAAAACAAAAAATAAGGAGGAAACAGAACAAACCTTTTAAAAAAAAAAGATTTATTTGATAGAGACACAGCGAGAGAGGGAACACAAGCAGGGGGAATGGGAGAGAGAGAGGGAGAATCAGCTTCCCCACTGAGCAGGGAACCTAATGCCGGCCTCAATCTCAGGACCCCAGAATCATGACCTGAGCTGAAGACAGACATTTAACAACTGAGCCATTCAGGTGCCCTAAACCTTATTTCTGTATAAATTTTCAGTCTCCTGAACAGAAGAAATGTTATTAATGGAATCTGACTATTTTACATAAACCTGATATATTTTTCATTTATATTTTTACTGATCAGGTATTTCTATTAAATTAAAACAGGTTAACATGTTCAGGGAAATTATATAATTTTTAAAATATCAAATCTGTTGCATTAGATTTAATTCACTTAGAGCAATGTCATTATTTAGTAACCTGTAACATTACACACATGTTTTTTATGAATGAATAGTTTTTCTGTAACTTGATGTACTTCATCTAGGAAGAACTAATTCCCATAGATAAGTAAATCACACACATATATATATATGTGTGGGTCTGGGTATATGTATTATGTACCTAACATCTATCACTATCTATCTTCATCCAGATAGAAATGATATCAGATATTTCCAGAGGAAAAGAGACACTGAATTAATTTCATTCAAAATATATCAGAACCATTCTGAAACCCACAAGGCAGCTCTAGAGAACTTCTGCATTAGGTCTCAGAAAGATAAGTTTGATGCTACACTCTTTAATCCAGCACTGAAACATGGAGTAAAAGCATTTTGACAGAAAATTTAGAAAGAGAAAGAGATTTGGAACTTCTTGTAGAATGAAACAAAACTCATTTTTAAGCCAACATGGAACATAAAATACAAACTCCTATAGAATATGATGGTAGTGCTTCATGACTTCTAATATTCCTCATAATGCTGCATACAGAATATGAGTGCATGAAATAAGCACAGGCATGGATGAATTTACTCATCAATCTAAAATTCAATTAAATAGGGGCCCCTTGGGGTGCCTGGGTGGCTCAGTGGGTTAAAGCCTCTGCCTTTGGCTCAGGTCATGATCCCATGGTCCTGGGATCGAGCCCCGCATCGGGCTCTCTGCTCAGCAGGGAGCCTGCTTCTTACTCTCTCTCTGCCTCTCTCTGCCTACTTGTGATCGCTCTGTCAAATGAATAAATAAAATCTTAAAAAAAAAATAGGGGCCCCTGGGTGGCTCAGTCTGTAGGCTTGGGTCATGATCCCAGGATCCTGGGATTGAGCCCCACGTTGGGCTCCCTGCTCAGCGGGGAACCTGCTTCTCCCTCTTCCTCTGCCTCTCCCCCTACTTGTGCTCTGTCAAATGAATACATAAAATCTTTTTAAAAAGCTCAATTAAATAAAGAAATAGGTCTGTTTCCCAAAAAATAAGCTGTCTTTATAAAAACCAATGTAAAGTTTTAGAGGTCTTTAAAGGAACTCGTAGCCTTCAGGGTGAGACTTCAGGTAGACCCTGTGAATAGCAGAAAATAGAATGCAATCATTCATACATAACTGTGGCACAGCAAGAAAATAATTTAATGCTGGTGTGCCTTCCCCATTTTCCCCCAGTGGAGGAGGATATATAAATGCAGAACACTAATGATTTAGATACTACTAATGTGGCTGAGTACTCACTCAGGGAAGGCTGCAGAGGCTTATAAAGTATAAGACTGCCTCTTTGAGGGACAGCAAAGATTACCAAGTTGCATATATGAAGAATCAATTCTCTTCAGGTGAATTTTTTTTTTTTTTAACATCGCTTGTCTTTAGGGAAAGTGGTATACTAAGGGAAAAAATCATCTTGCAGTTTGAATGCATGTTAAATTTGCAAAGTTCAATTAATTTCACAGGCCATGAGAAGAAATAGGAATGGAGGAGCCAACTCATAGCATTCAAAGGGAGAATGGGAAGAAGAAAGGAAAGAGTCATGAAGAATTGTAATTAGTCCAGACAAAATAAAATCTATTTTTTTCTTGATTTTCATAAACACCATGACTGTTAATCACATAGTAAAAGTTACTGATTATCAATACTTCACTATATGCTGTGCAATTTTTTCAATTACTGCTTTTAACAGCACTGCAAATTCAAAATTAATTATATCTTTGAGATGGGATTGCACCAGGGAAAACCCAGTTGTTGTTGGTAATGGTAGATAGCTGTGTACCTACTCAGAAACTATAACCTCATCATACCCAAAATTCAGAAGCTTCTGTTAAACCTTATCCAGAAAACTAATTTTACTGATCATGGATTTCCTCTCATTGTTTTTCCGAACCATTATTGACAAAGTTTAAGTTTCATGCCTATGCAAAAGCTTTTAAAGATAAGAAATAAGCTGTGATTTCAAGTTCTGAAACTTGTATTTATGGTGTGAAAATGTTCCCAATACTGGAAGAAGTTTCAAAGGAGGTACTCAGGGTAATTCCAAGTTCAGAACATCAAGGGAGTAACAAGGTACAAAATTACTCTCCTACTAGAAACAATTAGAAAACTAAAAAAAAAAAAAAAAAAAAAAAGAGAGATGACGGTTTTCAAATGTTGGATATTCTGTATCATGAAACAATGATTGTTAAGAGAATGAAAGCAAATGAAAGATATTCTGCCATTGCTAATACAGTTGACCCTTGAACAATGTGGATTTGAACTGCACAGGTCCATTTATATAATCAATCAATCATAAATACCATACAGTACTATAAATATATTTTCCTTATGACTTTCTCTTTAAGATTTTATTTCTTTGAGAGAGAAAGAAAAAGTGGGGGTAGGGGCAGAGGGAGAAGCAGACTCCCCACTGAGCAGGGAGTTGGGTTTGGGGCTTGATCCCAGGACCCTGAGATCACAACATGAGCCGAAGGCAGATGTATAATTGACATGAGACACCCAGGTGCATCCCTTATGATTTTCTTAATGATATTGTCTTCATCTAGCTTACTTTATCATAAAAACACAGTATACAGACACATAACATACAAAATATGTGATATTCCACTGTTTATTAGTAAGGCTTCTCGTCAATAGACTATTAGTACTTAAGTTTTTAGGAAGTCACAAGTTATAGGTGGATTTTTGACTGCAGGGGATTGGCACTTGTGACTTGTGACCACAGTATTCAAGGGCCAAGTGTACTTTCAAAATATAGAGATAATTGCTGTATTACGTGAAAAACAAATCAGCAACTCTGCTAAAGTAAGGAAACAGAAACTAAAGTTTAGGGAAGACAAGATATCTAGGATTTGTGAGACAAAAATCATCAGGTGTCTGAGTCACTGGCTGAGCACTACACACCTACATGTGTGAAGGCATAGAATGAAAACCTACACCCAGGAATGAAAAATTTCTGAGGGATAAAAAATTTTTATCAGAGGTATAGGATTAATATTTCCCATAGCACCGAGAGGACCAAGAGTCATTTAAATATCCTCCAGCCAGTAAAGAAAATATATTGAATACATGAGACATGAGACATATAATCAGGAAGAAATAATAGTCAATAGAAACACAGAAATTACCATAAAAGGGTATTAGAAGGGCTCATATAAATATGTCCTACCTGCTAAAAAATGTAAGATAATATTCACATGAGGAGAGAAATGAAAGATATAAAAAAAGAAAACATGTGGAATATCTACATATAAAAAAATTTTCAATTACTAAAACGAATTCTCATTGAAAAGAAGTACATCAGATTAGAAACTGCAGAAGGAAAAAGGAGTGTGTTAAGACTGGGAACTAGGCAATATTCAACTCTCATCACTTTTCTTTATTGACGGCTCAAGTTTTTTGCCAAAACACAAAGGGGAACATACACAAATAAATGAAAGCGAACAGACCAAAAATTGACTCACATAAATATTCGCAACTCATCTTGGACAAATGAGAAAGACAATTTATTGGATAATGGGTAGACTTTTCCACAAATGGTGCAGGAACAACTGGACACTCATATGCAAAATTACAAAAAAATCTAGACACAGACTTTACATGTTTCACAGAAATTAACTCAAAGTTGACCAAACACCTTAATGTAAATCAAAGACTACAAAATTTGTAAATGAAAACCTAGGAGAAAATCTATGTGAGCATGGATTTGGCCAGGAGTTTTTAGATACAACACCAAAAGGTTAATCCATGAAAGAAAAAACTGATAACAGACCTTATTAAAATTAAATTCATCTGCTCCATAAAAGATATGGTTAAAAGAATCAAGAGACAAACCACAAATGGAGGGAAATACTTACAAAACACATGTCTGGTAAAGAATTCTGTATTCAGAATATACAAAGAATGCTTAAGAGACAACAATAAGAAAATAAACTATTCAAATTTAAAATGGCCAAAAATCTGGACAGATACCTTGCCAGAGGTAAAGAAGAAAGATGAATTTCTAAAACCCAAAAACATGGACATCATCAAATACTGGTGAGGGTGCAAAACAACGGGAATTCATACTCACTGCTAGTGGAAGGCAAACGGATACAACCATGTGGAAGACAGTTTACAAGTTTCTTGCAGATATAAACCTGATCTTGCCATAAAATCCATCAACTGTCTCCTAGGTACATAATTGATTTTGAAACACAGAAACCCACATGCAAATATTTATAGCAGCATTGTTCATAACTGCTAAAACCTCAAAAAGCAACCAAGATAGCCTTCAATAAACAAGTGGATAAACAAACGGTGGCACATCCAGTCAATGTAATATATTTGTTAAAGATTTACTCATTTTAGGTTTAGAGAGTGAGAGAGAGCATGAGTAGGAGGGACAGACCGAGAGGGAGAGAGAATCCTAAGCAGACTCTGCTACTGAGCACAGAGCCGGAGTCAGGGCTCAATCCCACGACCCGGAAACTATGGCCTGGCCTGAAGCCAAATGTCAGATGTTTAACTGACTGCACCACCCAGGCGCCCTTGTTCAATATAATTTTTTTTAAGCTTTATGTATTTATTTATTTATTTATTTATTTGAGAGAGAGCGAGCGATCGAATGAGCGAGCGAGCATAAGCCAGGGGGAGAGGCAGAGGGAAAAGCAGGCTCCCTGCTGAGCAGAGAGAACAATGTTGGGCTTGATCCCAGGACTCTTGGGTCATGACCTGAGCCAAAGGCAGACGCTTAACCATCTGAGTCACCCAGGCATCCCTCCATGTAATATTTTTAAATGGTAAGAAGAAAGGGCCACCTGCATGACTGTTCACCAGGGAGCCTGCCTCTCCCTCTCCCTCTACTGATCCCCCTGCTTGTGCTCTTTCACTCTGTCAAAAAAATAAAATCATTTTAAAAAATAAGAAGAAAGCAGTTATCAAGCTACAAAAAAACATGGAGGGACTTCAAACGCATATTGCCAATAGAAGAGGTCAGCTTGAAAACACTACACCTGGTGTGATGACAATTATCTAAAGTTTGTGAAAGACAAAACCATAGAGTTAATAATGATTAGTGGAGCTGGAGATCTGGGAAAGGGAGAGATGAAATGGTGAAGTGTGGGGAATTTTTAGGGCAGTAAAACTACTCTATATGATACTGTAATGGTGGATATATGACATCACACATTTGTCAAAACCCATAAAACTTCAGAGCACAATGAGTGAATGAACCCTAATGTGTACAAATTAAAAAACAAACAAACAAACAAAAGAAAAACCCCCCAAAACATGCAGAGGTTGCAGAATCTCAGGAAGGAATATAAACTATGGACAAAAGGACCTACCAGCATTACGAATCTGTACAACAACTTCAGTGATGGGGGTGGAGGCACTCAGCTCAGTGAGTTTGCAAGAACTTAATCCTGCCAAAATCACGAGGAAGCTTGGAAGTGGTTCCTTCCCCCGCAGAGCCTTCATTTAAGATCGCAGACACTGCCCTACAACCCCTTGACTGTAGACATGTCGGGGCAGAGGGGGAAAAACAAACAAAACAACAACAACAAACTAGTGCCTGGATTCCTGGGTCACAGAAACTGTGAGATAATTATTGTGTGTTGTTTTAGGTCACTAAGTTTTGGGGGTAATATGTGATATAGCGAGAGATAATGAATACAGTCAATTATTTATATTTTTCATCTCATTAAAATGCCTCCCAATTTGATACATTATGGTCTACCATCCTTCCATTTTATGCATTCCCTATTTCTGCTACTGCTGTCCCCAGACCAGAAACCCAGAGTTGTCCTCAGGAGCTCTTAACTTTCTCACCTCTAAGAAGTCTCTCGCTAGATCATGTTCCACTAATGCACTCTCTGTGTTTTGCATCTACTAATACTACCTTAAGTGAGGCACCTGCCATCTCCCACCTGTACTATTAGTCATGACCTTGTACCGAATAGGCTTGATTAGCTGACTCAGTTTAACTTTTGTCTTTAGTCTAACCGAAGGATTTAGAAAATTGAAAATATATTTCCAAACTCCTTTGAAGCCGAGTCTGGAATCCCACCAGCTAGATGAACTCACATTACCTTAGGAAGGCAGAGGTGAGGCAGAGGCCATAGTCCTTATTTTTAGCACAGTATGGGGATGGTAGCTACCCTAAAGTTTTGTTCTTCTGCAAGGCAGCCCCACTAGTCTTGCTCAGAACAAGCGCCTTTAGAGCCTTTCCAATTGTATTGCAAGCCTCATTCCCTTCTATTAATTTCCTTTTGCTTTAAATACTTAGAATAGTAGGGTGCCTGGGTGGCTCAGTCGTTAAGCATCTGTTTTCAGCTCAGGTCATGATCCCAGAGTGCTGGGATGGAGCCCCACATTGGGCTCCTTACTCAAAGGGAACCCTGCTTCTCCCTCTCCAACTCCCCCTACTTGTGTTCCTGCTCTTGCTGTCTGAAAAAAAATATATAAATGGATCAATAAATACCTAGGTTTTTTTCTACATCTCTGACACGGTCTCCACACTCCAGCTTGCTGCAAGTGTCACCCCCCTCATTCAATCTGTCCTCAGCTTGCTTTTTTTCCCCCAAAGATTTTATTTATTTACTTTTATTTATTTGACAGAGAGAGAGATCACAAGCAGGCAGAGAGGCAGGCAGAGAGAGAGGAGGAAGCAGGCCCCCCGCTGAGCAGAGAGCCCGATGTGGGGCTCGATCCCAGGACCCTGAGATCACGACCTGAGCCGAAGGCAGAGGCTTACCCCACTGAGCCACCCAGGCACCCTGTCCTCGGCCTGCTTCCTAAATAAGAAAATAACTCTTAAAAGAGTCTGCGGAGTATTTCTAACCAGGTAATGTTCAAATTCTTTGGCTTATGAAACAGGTTTCATGACTGAAATTCTTGAAGAAACAAATCATATTCATATTTTTTTCAGAATTTTGCAAACTACTTGTTATAGGGTTAAGTGCTCAAAAAGCATTTATTACAAAATTAGATACATGTTCATGACGGTTTTGATTAGATGAATAGATGAGGGCAGGTGCCTGAAAGTGAGGATAAAATTGAATAGTCTAGTAACTGTATGTATTTATATAATAAAGGGTTATGCAGACAGATAATGTAGTAGGGTTCCATTATTCAATTGTGATGGAAAATGAATAATCCCTCCTTTAGTGTGATAGGACTGAAGCTAACTGGTTCCAGGTAATCCACTTAAAGGAAAATCTAAAACAGAAGAATTACTTTGACACCTTTAACTGAAAAGTGAACTACACACACACACACACACACACACACACACACACCCACCCACGCACCTACCACCACCACCACCACCACCACCACCGCAGCCCCCCCCCCCCCCCCCCCCCCGGATAGATCTTTGGATCACATACAATAGCACCAAAACAGCGACGCCTGAGTGACTTAGTCAGTTAAGCGTCTGACTCTTGATTTTGGCTCAGGTCATGATCTCAGGGTTGGGAGATCGAGCCCCGCATTGGGCTCACCCTGGAAACAGAGCCTGCTTAAGAGTCTCTCTCTTCCTCTCCCCACCCATGGCTCACATGCACTTGTGCATGCTCTCTCGCTCTCTTAAGGCACAAAACAGGAAAAAAAAAAAATTAAAAACCAACTGTTTAAAAATGTTACCAAAGGAGGGATATCTGGGTGACTCAGTCAGTTAAGCTTCTGCTTTTGGCTCGGGTCTTGATCCCAGGGTCCTGGGATCGAGTCCCATATCAGACTTCTGGCTCAGTGGCAAGCCTGGTTCTCCCTTTGCCTGATGTTCCCCCTGCTTGTGCTCTGACAAATAAATAAAATTTTTAAAAAATATATTATCAGAGGATACTGTAAGAGGTAGAACAAATTAACTCAGAAGAAGCAATGGGAAGTATAAAATGGAAGATGAAATGTTAATTAGAGTAGTCACAGTATCTTGATGACAGTTGATTACGAGGAAGCCTGTAGAAAGATCTAGGATCCAATATACTGTGCAAAGGGAAGCCATGATAGATTTTTAAAAATATTTTTTCAAATTTAAATTCAATTAATTGACTTACAGTTAATTATTAGTTTCAGAGATAGAGTTCAGTGAGTTAGCCATGATAGATTCTTAAGGAAAAAGGCAAAAGTCAATCTCATGGTCAGAAAAGGAGCACTTTTAGAGAACCAAAGAATCACTTGGAAACCTGGTGGAAATATACTCCGAACTTAGATGAAGTTTTCTGTACTCTTAGGAGAGAAAATAAGCCAGTCATGGAATATAGCAAATCAAGAAGGAGAAAACACTGAAGGAACATTATTTGTCTTCCAGTGCAAGTTCATAATCAGGAAAAATAATCACTTAAAATTGCATTTCAATTACTTGATTGGAACGAGATTAATAATGTATATAATATAGTTTGCCAATATGAAGATGACGGTATTTACAAAGAACTATTAAAGTTGAGTAACTATATTTTAATGTTTATGATTAGAATTGCAGATAGCATATTGGATTTCAGCTGTCCAAGAGACCGTGGAGTGATTTTAGCTTGAAATTTTATAATAGGCTACTTCATAAAACGTCTATGGAGAATTGGACATCCTCAACGCTTTTTTTTAAATAACTAGTCCATAATTGAAATTTTATAATAGGCTACTTCATAAAACGTCTATGGAGAATTGGACATCCTCAATGCTTTTTTTTAAATAACTAGTCCATAATTAAATATGGTACTTTAATGATGAGGAACAAAGATTCAGATTGATACACAGAACAAAATTATTTATGTGTTAACCAAGTGTGTGAGAGCAATGAATTGAAAGCAATCAGAAGTGCCTTGCTCTTATGGGAACAAGTCTAAGATACTGGCATACAGAGGCACTCAGATCATGTTGTAATTGCAATTCTTGATTGGATCGGGACAACATGTCCCACTGTGGTTGCTAATCCCTCCATGGTATCAAAGATCTATTTTTTGAAGATTAGTTGTGAACAAATCCATGCTGTTCCACTGAAAGCCCTCAAAGGGCTTTACTTAAAACAAAATTTAATCACTGAATGTGCAAATGAGAAAAATTTAACTTTTTTCACTGAAAAAGAGCAACAAGAAATAGAATTTCTAGGGTATGCAAGGAAATATCTTGTCAGTTAAGCTTAGAAAAGACAAATGTGAGAAGAATTAGGTCCTATACTTACTTGGCTCCCATTACATATTTACGTATCTAAGGAGAACCTGAAACACATGGAACTATAAGGTAACATACTTTTGTAAGCACATGGACTTTGACATATCAGACAAAAATAGAAAAAAAAAGACTGAAAGTAGGCAAAAATCATAAGGAACACAAGATAAGTTCTTTCACGTACATTTGGTAAAGAGAAGTGAAAACTCAGTACAGGGTGCTCAAGGAAGGAAAGCAAAACCAAACTGAATTCAGCATATTAGAGATTAAACAGAAAGTGGCCTTGGTGACCTGAATAAACCCACCTGTAGTTAACTATTGTGTCTTTTGGCTCATATTCACTGAAGCACAATTTCTATATTCTCGCATCTTGTGGATTCTCTTTTACAGAAGATAACTTTATAGTTTTATCAACTTTCAAATAATGTTCTTCTCAATAGCTTTTTATTTTCCAGTCATTCTGCAGAGCCATTAAGTGATTTTCTATTTAAAATTTGCCATTCAAACTCTTTAGAATTATTCAATTATCCCAGTATTACTTGCTGATGGTTGAAGGTCTTCATTCTCATAATTGGGTTTCTTTTATCATCCCATTTTATGTTTATTAAATTATCTGAAATTTCCTGTGTTTTGGATTCTGATAGACAAGGAAAAAAAAAAAAATCACACAGCACTTGCTCTCTGTTTTAATTGCTGCAAATCCGTTTTGATGACAAGGTATTAGAAACAAATTCCTTCGAAGTAAATTCCAAAAACCCGCAGGCTTTAATTTACTTTTTGGTCTACATCATTTCAATTTAGAAAGACAATTTCTTCTTTTCTTCTTGAGGAACACACACTAACTCCATTCTCTCACTGAGGAGCCACCCTCCTCTGTGCTCCCTGTGCTTACACACATGCACGCGCGCACACACACACACACACACAATCTGGTAGGTAATTGCAATTTTGGATTATAATCTTTATATTTGAAACTAAACCGTTATGTTATATGCTAGTTATATTTTAATAAAGATGAAAAAATAAAATCAGACTTTCCCCCTCTTTTGTAATTACTGAAAAGACAAATTATAGTTGTAGTGTATATTATTTATGATAATTACCTCTTCAAACATGATCTGGTCAATCATGTATTTCAAGGATGAGCATATCTATAAGTAGGGAAGTAATTTTACTGAGGCTTCTCATATTTTACTTGAAGTAAATGTGTTATAAAAAAGCGATGTTAGCTTTGTTGATTTTCTTCACTGTGGAAGGAAACCATCAACAAAACTCAAAGACAACCTACAGAATGGGAGAAGATATTTGCAAATGACACATCCAATAAAAGGTTAGTATCCGAAATCTAGAAAGAACTTATAAAACTCAACACCCCAAAAATAAATAATACAGTTAAGAAATGGGCAGAGGACATGAACAGACATTTCTGCCAAGAAGACATCCAGATGGTTGACAGACACATGAAAAGATGCTCAACATCACTCGTCATCAGGAAAATGCAAATCAGAACCACGAGGAGATACCACCTCACACTGGTCGGAAAAAGTAAAATTAACAACTCAGGAAAAAACAGATGTTGGTGAGGATGCAGAGAAAGTCTTGGACTTTTGGTGGGAATGCAAACTGGGGTAGCCACTGAAGAAGACATAGGGAGGTTCCTCAGAAAGTTAAAAATAGAACTACCCTAGGAGCCAGCAATCACACTACTAGGTATTTATTTGAAGGTAACAAAAATACTGACTCAAAGGGGCACATGCACTCTGTTTATAGTAACATTATCAACAATAGCCATGTTGTAGAAAGAGCCCAAATGTCCATCAACTGATGAATGGATAAAGATGTGGCATATATAAATATACATATTTTTATATCCATTTTGATCCATAACATAGCCTATCCATCTTTTTTTATTTAAGATTTCATTTATTTGACAGGCAGAGATCTCAAGTAGGCAGGCAGACAGGCAGGCAGAGGGAGAGAAGAGGAAGCAGGCTCCCCGCTGAGCAGAGAGCCCGATGCAGGGCTTGAACCCAGGACCCCGGGATCATGACCTGAGCCGAAGGCAGAGGCTTTAACCCACTGAGCCACCCAGGCACCCCTAGCCTATCCATCTTTAAACACACACACACACACACACACACACACACACACACACACACACACACAGGAATATTACTCAGCCATTAAAAAGAATGAAATCTTGCCATTTGCAACAACATGGATGGAGCTAGAGTGTATTATGCTAAGTGAAATAAATCAGGTAAAGAAAGACCTATCATATGATTTCACTCATAAATGGAATTTAAGAAACAAAAACACATGAACATAGGGAAGGGGGGGGAAAAAAGAGGAAAGCAAACCATAAGAGACTCTTCACTATAGAGAACAAACAGAGTTGATGGAGGGAGATGGGCAGGGGATGGACTAGATAGGTGATGGGCATGAAGGAGGGTACTTGCTATGATGAGCATTGGGTGCTGAATCTAAGTGATGAATCATTAAATTCTCCTGAAATTACTATTACACTATATGTTGACCAACTAGAATTTAAATAAAAATTTGAAACAAAAAAGAAATGCAATATTATTTTGAATTAGAGAGAAAATATTAGGTAAAACATTTTCCCCTGTAGTAGGGGAAGAAAATGATATTAAGTCCCAAGTAGAATGTTGTATTATATTTATAATGAGAAAACTATTTACTCATAGTTCTAGACCTTTCCTAACTGCAAGAGAAGTGGAAAGGTCAAGTAGATACACTAATGTGAAGTACAATTGGAGGAGTTGAAAATATAAACACAAAGTAATGGAAATGAATCTATAAATAACTGCTGAGGTTAAAAATTAAAACCAAAACAGAAAGAAAGAAGTAAATGAAAACCAAAAACTGATCTTACTCAAAAGAAGCCAGGCACCAGATTTATAATTTAAAATTATGTCTATTATACATATAAAACCAGCTGGTATATCATATAATAAGAATACCTGTATACTTATGCTTATTGTTTCATAGAGTTTCATATGGTAGTATTTTCCCTCAAAGGCTCATTGAAAAGTTTGCCAACGTAATTGTCGATCATTGTAGTCTTCCTTCTTGGTCAATATAGAGTTAAATGTGGTCATAGTAATCATCTGGATATTTAAATATTTCACATATAAAACAAATATATTTATACTTTTCATTAGATGTATATAGCAGTAACTGTTCATCAGAAAATAACACTTCTGGGGATGTCACATGCAAGCTGTGGCCAAATTTAAACAGATAACTATAAATTCAGCTACATGTATGTGCATACACATATACATACACACGTTATAGGAATACTACTATGTATGTTTTATATATACACTATATATATGTAGTTCAAATAAAATATAATTACATTAAAATGGCCACGTGAGCGTTGCCTGTGTGGCTCAGTCAGTTAATTGTCCGACTCGATTTTGACTCAGGTCATGATCTCAGGGTCACGAGATTGAGTCTTTTCAGTGGGAAGTCTGCTTGGGATTCGCTCTTCCTCTCCCTCTGGTGCTCTTTCTCCAAAATAAATAAATCTTAAAAAAAAAAATAAAAAGCCCACTTGAATTAGTCTTATGAGGTAAATCAGAACTATTTAGGAGATTAAACTGAATCATCTCTATTTCTGTGTTATCCTCCCTTGGCATCTTTTATTTGCCAGTAAGAGCCACCAATCACTGTGCAAAAAGAACTAGTCCCACATTCTTTCAACAGAAATTGAAATAGGAAGAAAAATGTGTAAGAACAACAAAAGTCACAAGATTTCTCACTCCATTATCTATACCATCTGGGGAGGTTAGCTAGCAGATAACCCATGGATAATGACTATATCTGAGTTAAAAAAAGCACACAGTCATCCAACCTTTACAACACACTTGCTGACAAAGTCTAGATTTTGTTCTTGAGGTGACTTGCAAATATTTAGGAAAATGCAACTTAATAGCTAGAGTAGGAATACAAGTAGAGGAGGAATAGAAAAGGTTATTTGCAAGAAACAGAAATGAAAAGAGCAAATTCAAAGAAGTAAGACTGCTCCTAATCATAGCATTGTGCTTGGTAATTAATTTGGAAAAAAAAATTGTGACTAGTGACTCCAAATTCAGCATGATTGAAGTTTTCATGGGATTGAGCATAGTGAACGATAATCATGATATTGAATTATCTAAATGGTAATGTTTCCAGGTGGTTTTGTTTGCTTGTTTGTTTTCAGCCCTTTGAGCTTCATAGATTCCCAGATACTCCTAAGCAAAGACCAGCATCTGCCTGTGGGTAACCAACATTGGCCACACCACCTGCAGCTCAGCTCCTTAACAAATTTGACTTAAAAAGCCTTAAAGCTTTGAGAAGAGTGTGCTTTCCTCCAGTAGGTACCAGTCATGCTTTAGAGGACAGCTTGATGTAGGTGCTCATGTTTAAGATATACCAGGTTTAATTGGACATAACCAATAAAAGTTTCGGGTTGCAAATGAAAGTTACTTTCATTAAAATGATCTGAGCGTTGTGTCTGGACTCTGAGAAACCGAGAGAGGGATTTGGAGAGGAGAGGGGGAGTAGCTTGGGTGAGCCTGGTGGTGGGTATTAAGGAGGACACATATTTCATGGAGCACTGGGTGCAGTGCATAAACAATGAACCTTGGAACACTGAAAAAATAAAAAAAAAAAAAGATATTCTCAATCCCTAGAGCCAGCATACTGTAAAGCTGAATCTTAACCCAAACATGTATTCCATTTCTGGGAACAAAAAGTACTATAGTTCATATTTACCTACTCCAGTGTCTCGCACACGTGTCTCATCTTTTATTTGCATTACAGAAGAAAAGGAGGATGAGAACAGCTAAACAGCCACAGAAGAAAACTGAAAAGTTGAGGGTACGAGTGTGTGCAAGAGTATGTTTGGGTGTGTATATTAGATACAAGTGTGCGCTCCAGTATACGTATATTCGGTGTTGTTCCAGCCAGAGTAACTCTTTGGTCTCTCTCACCAGTGCTCCTAGAACAGCCTCTTGGCACCATATTAGAAACTCAGTAAATAACCCGACTTCTAGGTCAGTGCAAATCGAATATAAGATTTAGCTATTTGCCACAGTGAAATAGGTTTCCCAGCAAAACTAGAAGGGGGCTTCTCAACCCCAGCGCTATTAACATATCCGAGCATATAATTCCTGTTCGTAGGGAGCTGCCCCATACATTGTAGAATGTTCAGTAGATCCCTGGCCTCTACTCATCAGATCCCACAGCGCCCCCCCCCCCCAGCTGTGACACCAAAAATGTCCCCACAGCAGGGACAGAAGATGAGAGCATTCCTCCCAACATTTTAGGAAACGAACATGCCAAGGGTAAGACGTTGGGCAGAATACTAGCCTCCTATCTCCCTGACTTACCTGCACAGGGAGCAGCGGCAGGAACTTATGTCAGTTTCAGACGCACCCCAACAGCAAAGAGGGTACCGCCGCTCTCTGCTCCGCTGTGACGCAGGGACTGCCCCTACACGGGGCATTTCTGTGATTTTTGTAGGGTAAATTCAGCTGTGGGCTGGTGAGTCCTTTAGAAAAACCAGGTGTCTGCAGTACTGAGCCACGTTCTTTGATTAAGCTATTGGTAACAAATGTCCTGTTAGTAATAAGGCTCCAGCTGGATCTCCTTCTTTCTGATTCTCCTGTGTTATTTTTAAAATGTGTTTCGTACATGGAAGAAAACATAAAAGTGTTACTTATTTACCCCACTAAGAAACCCCAAATTGAAGAAAATCTAGGTCTATATTTCCCTTAATTTGATCCTAAGCAGAAAAGCCAGCAAAATCAGTATTTTACATACTATGAAGAGAAAGTTGAAATTTGGGCCCTTAATTCAAGTCTGAAACTAATAGTTGCTCCATAAATATTTACTGGATGAGCACAGAGAGTCCTGGGATTAGACGAAACAGATGATTCTTAATTCCTTGTACCTACTGAACCCAAAGTAAAACTATAATTGCACCGAGTTGTCATTATAGAGAGGGTGGGCATGTTGACCAAGCAGAATGTTAATTTAACGGGTAAAAGAAAGCTGAGAACCCCTGCATAAATTAATCCCAGTGCTCTCTAAATTAAGGTGACCAAAACATCTGCATGTTTTTGCCTTCCCTCAAAAAGCGAAATTAATTTAGGCTGCACAGAGCCTGTCATCCTCAAACACACAGATCAGCAGCCAGGATGGTAATTGACAAGGGTTATTGTTCCCAAGAACTGTGTTTCCTTTAATCAGATGGTCCCTTGGAAGAACTGTACTTCCTTCCTGGGAAACTTCTGCGTTGTTACACTAGTCTGAACAGTGAGTTAATTTAGGATAGATTTATTTTAAGTTTTGATAACCTTGGCAGATAAGGAACAGATACTCCACGTGTTTTTCAATGTTTCCCAGTAAAAGCAAAACAAGCATTTTCTTCCAATTTATTTTCTTTTCATCTTGAAAGTAGTTTTATGATTTTCATTCCTCTATCATTGATATTTAGGCAAGTGTTTATTTCCCCAAAGTTATTTGAGGCTGAAGGACCCATTTAAGATTTTTAAAAGCATTTTAGAGGATATTATATAATAGTTGCAGTGCACAAGAGCAAATGTAAAAGACACACATATAGTCATGTATCACTATATAGTAATGCAGCTATCAATGAAGAAGAGCTGTGTACCTACTACCTAGGCAAAGACATTGTTCGTTTCCATTATCACTGATGTGCCTATATTCCCTTCCTTAACTTTATCTCTTTTCACTCCTTCCCAGGGAAACCACGATCCTGAATATTATGTTATTATTATGTTAATCCAGAATATTATGGAAGAATATTCCATGACTTTTCATTATAAATTTTATAGCTTTCTAGATCTATATGCCTATTTATATAGATGTAACTATAGATGTTTCTATGTATATATGTCACTGTATCGATGTATAATGTAGGTATAATGCGAGCGTGTATGTGTACATATGTAATCACAAATGTAATACTAAAAGGAAATATTAAATACATTATTAATTCTAGGCATGTAGATTGTATCTGTTATTTAGTATACATGTATTTATATATATGCATATACATAATTAACAATGCATTTAGTATTTAGTTTGATGTACTCTTAACTTCATAATGGGAATTACACTGTATACCTCTGCAATTCTTTTTCAGTCAGAAAAGTGATTGTAAAACGAAACAAGACGATTTGGAAGGAAGACAAACCATAAGAGATTCTTAATCTCAGGAAATAAACTAAGGGTTGCTGGAGGGAGCGGGGTGGGAGGGATGGGGTGGCTGGGTGATGGACATTGGGGAGGCTATGTGCTATGGTGAGTGCTGTGAAATGTCTAAGACTGATGATTCACAGACCTGTCCCCCTGGGGTAAATAATACATTATATGTTAACAACAAAAAAAGAAAAACAGAAAAGTGATTGTCTATGATTAATATTTTATGATGCATATAGCTATTATTCATTTTATTTACTGAGTATACTTTGATTATACAACAAAATCATCATTTATTTTTAAATTGGTTGGTTAATGCACATTTAAGGCAGTTCTTGTTTTTCTGTAATGACTTGTGACGATGTGACCACCCTTGAAATTAGCATTTGGAGCACGCGTGCTGGAGTTTCTCTGAAGGCAATAGCTAGGAGTGGAAAGTAGACTCAACTTCACAAGAAAATTGTTTTTCAACATGGGTTTACCAGATATATTTTGAAATTAACAGTAAGAATTACCATTAAGTATATTATCTCCAATAATTGGATTGGGCAGCTTTTGTAATTTTCCTGGTCTATTGGATTTAGAATAATATTTTTTGTGTACTCAATATGCATTTTCCTAATCAATAGTGAGGTTGAACAGGCTTATGTGTTTATTTCCCATTTGTGTTTGCTCTTCTGATAAATCCTGTTCATGCTTTGTCTCTTCCTCTATTAGCTGACTTTTCTTCTTCCAACTTAGGGACAAAGGTTCTTAATATATTTTAATTTACACCTCTCTTCTAGTTAAAAAACCAGAAATACCTTCTGATGTTGTATGACTTAGTTTTATATTTTCACAATATTTAGGTGGTATGTGTAGCATATTTTTAAAAAATTGAAGTATGGGGCTTTGCTTGGCTCAGTCATTAAGCGTCTGCTTTCGGCTCAGGTCATGATCCCAGGGTCCTGGGATCCAGCCCGCGTCAGGTTCCCTTCTTAGTGGGAAGCCTGCTTCTCCCTCTCACACTCCCCTTGCTTGTGTTCCCTCTCTCGCTGTCTCTCTCTGTGTCAAATAATAAAATATTTTTAGAAAACTTAAAGTATGAATTTTCAATCTTTCTTTGATTTTTTTTTTTTGTTTGTCTATGTCTTATGAAGTGATTCTCTACCCTGGAGTCATATTGATATTCTTTTACGTTGCAGCTAATAATCCTGAAGGTTTTCTTTCCACATACAAGACTTTAATTACATAAACTACATCTGTGCACAAAATACAAAATAAGGATCCATTTTTATTTTGTTCACATATCGGAAAAAAGTTGTCCCAGTATCATTTATTAATCATTTCATCTTTTCTGTTTGGTCTGTAAGGCCATCTTTGTTATGTGCCCAAACTGCCATGTGTGTATGGATTTGTTGCTTTGCTCCATATTCTGTTCCTGGAATGGGTAAAAAAGTGGGGGGAAACCACAAGGAAGTGTTGAAGTAAAGATGAGTAAAGAGGGTGTCCATGAGAAAGTTCAGCAATATTGACAGCAAGAGAGAGAGAGTGCTGTTACACGGGAGAGTTGGTCAAAAAGGCAAATATAGTAAGGATAGTAGGAGGTAGGTTTCTCTCTGCTGAGAAAGGAGTGACATGTTTGAAAGGGAGGAAACTACAGGGATCCCCATGGTGTTGGAGAGAAATTGCTAGAGGTAGATATACAGGGGTATGTATGCTGGATGTGTGTATGCACACGCACTTGCACACAGCATTAGTAGTGAGCATAGCGCATGCCTCGGTTTAATCTCTACGTACCATGCTCAGATAAAAGGAAACAGGACTCTGAAGAAATGGCTGAGCTGATAAAATGGCTAAGAGAATACAAGATGAGCATAGAACATCTTCTTGTACCAACAAACAAAGAAATGCTCAATAAGAATGGGAATATGTCAAAAACACACAAAGACCACATCGAAGGGGCCCCTACTGGCAAAAATTGGGAGAACTGGAGCATTGAAAGGAGTAATAATAATAGATAGTAATAGATTCTAACCCACTGGATAAGGGATGATATTCCATCCCCTGCCAGATAAAACAAGTAAAAAATGTGGGTATATGTGATATACACCATTGTCAACCATGGGTCTAGATCCAACATCACATCAGAGAACCATTTCCTTATTCCACCTGGAAACAAAAACTAAATCAACAAACAAAATAATATCAAATACAAAATGGCATATTTCCAGGATTTAGTAGTGAAACTGCTCAAGATATGAATATCACACTTGGCTTTGCCAAAACAAGAGGACAGAAGCAACCGACACATATTGTGAGGTCTGTGTTAACTATAACATGAATTGCAATATTTTTGCAAAACTGTGCCTAAGGATCCGGAGAATGAGGTAGTTGAATGCAAGAACTAAACATAATTGTTTTTGAGAGAGTTAGCATAATGCTATATAATTTTATGAACGGTTTTATTATAGTGTAGTATCTACAAGGCTTAAATATTTTTGCATCTTTCATGCAACTATATAGTATCACATCCAGATAGAAGAATTTCCAGGCCTCAGTCTCACTGATATTTATAGAACATTCTAGAAACTCTCAACAGGAAAACCGTACACATTCTTTTCAAGTGTACATAGTGTGTTCACTATAATGGACCTATATGGTAGGCTGTAAAACAAGTCTGACTGATTAAAACTGAAGGTGGTATGAAGAATATTTTCTGGCCACAGTAGAATCAAATGAAATATCAATAACAATAATATAAGTAGCAAACCCACAAATATTCCCAAACACTTATAAATAATCCATGAATCAAAGACAATGATTATATGAATGAAGAAAATTATATAGTGAAGAAAACTATAAAAATATTTTGAATTCCATAACAATGAAAATAAAATATCAAAATTTGGGGGCTGCCAGTCGAAGCTATGCTTGGAAGACATTTATAGCTTTAAAGTTTATATTGAAAAGAAGAAAAACTTAAAGTCAATGACCATAGATTACATTTTAAGCAGCTAGAGGAAAAAGAAGCAAAACAAATAAAAAGTAACTTGAAGAAAGAGGATATAAAGATAGGAGCAGAAACAAACAAAATAAGGAACTGACAACAAGAAAGATAATTAAAACCAGAAGCTGGTTCTTTGAAGAGAGCAACAAAATTTATAAATACGTGGCTGCAGTGATCAAGAAGAGAGGGCTCAAATCACCGTATCAGGACTGAAAGAGACCATAAACCAGTTTAATAAACAGTCCAATACTTGAGCAGACACTTTGCAAGAGAAAGTCTGAATATAAGCACCTGAAAAGATCCTCAATGTCATTAGTCATGGGCGGGGGGGAATACAAGTTAAAAGCATAGTGAGAGATCATTAAGCCTCCTTAAGTGACTAAAAGTTTGAAAGACCAGAAATACGAAGTATTTCTCAGGGAGAATGTGTAGCAATCATCATGTTTTGCTTCTGGGAGCATGAACTGGAATGTTCGCTTTGGAAAGGAGCTTGGCACTCCATTCAAAGTGAATCACATACATGCCCAGCGATTCCACTCCCAGACATTTACCCAAGATAAATTAAAACACGTGCCCTCCCCAAATACTTATATGTGAACTTTCATAAAGGCTTGATTCAAAATGTCCACAAACTGCAAATAACTCAAATGTCTATCAACACTTAAATGGGGGAGCAGGGAGGCAGTTTAGCAATGAGATAGGATGGGGCGCCTGGGTGGCTGTCCGTTAAGCCTCTGCCTTCTGCTCAGCTCATGATCCCAGGGTCCTGGAATCGGGTCCCACATCGGGTTCCCTGCTCATCAGGGAGCCTGCTTCTCTCTCACCCTCTGCCTGCCACTCCCCCTGCTTGCATGTCCACTCTCTCTCTCTCTCTCTAGGTCAAATAAATGAATAAAATCTGAAGAAGAAGAAGAAGGAGGAGGAGAAGGAGGAGGAGGAGAAGAATGAACTCTTGATGCCCCAACAATATCAGGAAAAGGACACAAAAGAGAACATTAATTATGAAATCTATATAAATTTGTAAAGTTCTGGAACATACAAAGCTAAGAATGGAAACTAGATTGAAATTAAAACAATGGTGACCTCTGAGCATGAAGTAGGGGAACTGACTGGAAAGTGGGCATAGAAGAACGTTCTGGAATGAAGATAATGGTTTATCTCTTTATTGGCAGGTCTTTTGAAGAGTGAGCATTAAACTCACTGAGGTATATGCTTAAAGTCTGCATTTTGTTGTATGAGAATTTCATATCGATTGGAGAAAAATGCAAAGTTTTTGCAAATGATTGTTGTGATTTTAAGAGGTCTTTTGGGGCTTTTTTCAGATGCAATGTTTACGTAGACAATTCATATTTATATCTCAAAGTCAAAAATCCCTCACTCCATGTAGTTTTTGTCGTGTTTCATTTTTGCTGAAAGCAACAGAATAATCTAATATTGTTTTATCAAATTCTGCATTCCACATATATTTTAAAGTGAGCCAAGAGATAATGCTGGTGTATGGGCAAAAGAAGGAACAGTACAGGGGAACTGCTGCTGTTCTGGAGAGGCCATTGAGGGCTGTAGTATTTGGTGCTGTCTCCAAAAACCTCAGCACGGTTTTCAGAATTAGAAATGCAACTGTTTCCGTGTCCTCAGAAGACCTCAGACCCACAGCAGCTGCCCTCTGCTAATGAAACTGACTAGAGACGGATGTATAGACCAGTGTCCCCTCTTACTGTATCTGGGAAAACTTCATAACAATAAAGTTACTTACCAGCACGGTGTTTAAAAAAAAGGGAATGTTTCTTTTTTGCTGTTTTTTTCCAATGATGAGGTGGGCTAATGAAAACAGTTGATATGTTCATGTTCTGTAATTACCATTCCTATCTTTTGAGCCATTTGTATTTGCTATGACAAATTCTTATACTCCTTAATTATGCACAAAGATATAATTTCTTTTTCCGTTTTATTTTTTGAGAGAGAGAGTGTGAGAGCAGAGGGGTGGGTGTTGGAAGGGTCAGAGGGAGAGGGAGAGAGGGAATCTTAAGCAGGCTCCATGCCTAGCATGGAGCACAAAATGGGGTTCGATCTCATGACCCTGAATCATGACCTGAGCCGAAACCAAGAGTCAGACACTCAGCCAACTGAGCCATCAGGCCCTCCTGTACAAAGACATTATTTGAAACATTTTGCAGGCCTTTAAATTTACTAACTAAGCTTGGTCTCTATGCAAAGCAACACAATATAACTGATATTCCAATAAAGTTGTATTTGGCTCATTTCCTGGAACAATGCAGGCAAGCACACTTGCATAAGGCTTAGACCACCAGATGGAGGGTCAGAAAAGAAGAGAGAGGGCTCCAGCAACTGGTGCTCCAGAAAGGTCAACGGGAAATAAATTTCAACCTTTAAGTCGTTGTTTTTAGAGAAGGTAGAAAAGTCCCAGGAATTTATTTTAATAGAGGAGGGAAATTTGAAAGCTACAGATCTCCAGTGCCGGAGGGAGCAATTAGACGTGCTCTGCTTTGTAGCTATTGTGTTGCTGCTCGAAGCAATGCCCGTGGCGTGACCGCCCTGGGAGTGAAGCTGGTTATTTCTTCTTTTGCAACTTTCTTATCTTTTTTTTCCCTCCTAATATCATCTCTTGAAGGGCACCAAGGCCAGAATTTGATATAGTTGATAGAAGGCTTTACTTATTTGTTTACCAGACTGACTGTCACTGTTTTTCAATTTGAAACATTGAGCATCTCTCATGAGAAATGGGCCATTTTCTTCCATAGGAAGTAGACTCAGCTCGACTCCTGCAGAGCTGTGGGTTGACTTTTAAACCAAGTTTTGCTGATGGGGCTTGGTGTTAAGCGTACTCATGACGGGAAGCCAAAAAGCAAAACAAAATAAAACAAAACCCGTTTGATTACTTAGGAATTTACCACCAGAGTTTTACCTATCATGTCTGCTAACATTTTATACCAGATACACTTGACTATGAGAAGATAACTCAGAGCAACATAATGTAAAATTAATATAAACTGGAATATTGCCACTTGTTTTATCGTACTGATTTTGCATTTTAAGGGAAGTGCCAGAAAATCAACCATATGCTTAGTAGTGAGGCTTCAGACTTCCTCCCTCCCTTCCTTCTTTCCTTCCTTTCCTTCCTCCCTCCCCTTTCCCTCCCTCCCTCCCTTCTTTCCTTCCTTCCTTCCTTCCTTCTCTTCATAGTTTTTTCCCCCCAGTTTGGCATACTGAGGTATAGTTTACATACAGTAAATACCTTCAGCTGTGTCATCACCACAGCAATCGATATACAGAAAATTTTCATTACCCAAAAATGTCCTTTGTGCCCCCTTTGTTCTCAGCATCATCCTCACGCCTACCACCTGAAAAACACCAAACTGTTTCTATCCTAATTTTGTGATTTTCAGACCATCATATAAATGGTATCACAGACTTTATAGTCTTTTGAATCTGGCTTATTTCACTTAGCATAATGCATTTGTAGCGTATGTTGGCAAATATATTGATATTCTGTTTTATTATTATTTTGTTGGGTGGACATAGTTTGTTTGTTTGCCGAGTCATCAACTGAAGGACATTTGGGGTTTGTCCAGGTTTTGTGGGTTATGAACAAAACTGCTATAAACTTTCATGTAGGTTTTTATGGGATTACATATTTCCATTTGTCTTGCATGCATATGTAGTGATAGGATTGACAGCCTCCATGGGAAGCATATGTTAATTTTCATAAGAAACTATCAAACTGCTTTCAAATTGGCAGTTCGGTTTTGAATTCCTGGCAACAAAATAGGAGGGTTCCCCTGACTCCACCTCCTTGCAAGCACTTTGTATGATAGATTTTTGTGGGGTTTGTTCTTGTTGTTTATTTCCTTGTTTCCTTGTTGTTTGTCATTCTAACCGGTGTGTAGTAAGTGGATTGTTCCCGAGTGAGCATCTAACATGTATAAGCATGGACCAGACACTGAAGGTACAGACACTGATCTACTGGAGATGACCCGCCAGCAGAGTGTGTATGTCTTGTCTCAATTCCACATCATTATGTCCCATCCATAGCTTGGAATTGGCCATGAAACAACAGAAACAATCCCAAGTCGGGGTGGGTGTCTTGTCGTTTGTTTTATTTTGTTTTGTTAGATTTTTTTTCTCCACGTAATCAGCTCTCCAACATTCGCCGGCACACCACTGGCCATTGCCTCCTCCAAGCACGTGTTCTAGAAAAATATAGTGAGTGCAACAAAGGGGAAAATCAGTGTCTTCCAGAAAATACAGGGAAAATGCTTTACTATGGTGTATTAAAGATAGAATAGGGAAAGTAAAGGTGTTATGGGTGCCTAATTCAGAGACGGATCTTCAAAGACTAAGGAATGCTTCAGTTGAGAACCACAGAATGAAATTATCCAGGTGAATGCTCATGGTGGGAAGAGGAGAGTCAGGACCAACTGATGAGGGACACCAGGAGAAAGCAGAGCGAGCCAGACCTGCAAACAGACAGAGCGCATGGAAAGAGGCCAAGGAGATGGAAACCTGTGTCAGGTAATTAAGGGTCTTGGGAGCTGTGTTAAAAATTTGAACTTTATCCTGAGGATTCATGGAATCTCTAAAGCACAGAGTTAGGTCACCATTGCAAAGATAATTGGAAGAAAGCTCAGAAGCCACTGGAGGCAGCAGCCATGGTGACCCAGAAGTGTGGTGTATCTTCTGCGTGGAAGCCCTTTTTTAAGTGTGTTTCATGTTAGCTGACCAGATTCACAGTATCGGGCTGGACTGAATTACAACAATGGTGAAAATAACAATACAGACTTGGGTAAGCTTGCCATCCATTGACCTTCCCCTTACCATCAATGCACACACAGTGCAAGGGATACATGGGTCTGGACACAAGGAAGGGTGTGCATATCATGAGGCATGATGGTCCTGCTGCCTAGACCGAGTGGGGAGCTAGCCAGCAGACAAAGCTTAAAACCAAGGGCACATTTCCTCCTATGCCAATAACGTAAGAATTCACCATATCACCATATAGGGAAATCTTTCCTGTACTACAATTACCACCTTCTGATTCTACCTCTTGTTTTGTCACTCAGTCTCTAGCATGATTATATTATATTGAAATGAAATTAGAAAAACAAATCTTTCTATCCCCTTTAGTGACTGAAATTTAAATAATGAATTAAGGCATCAAACTCAAGTCGTTAAAAAAGAAGCAACAAAAGGCCTTGTATCCAAATTTACATAGAAATGGCCTCTCAGAGTTATTTTTTGGATTCCATTTTTACACTGGTGGAAGAATAATACCACTTCTCTTAGGTTTCATATTGATGAAAATACAAGGCAAACAAGGAATATTGTGTATTTCAGGCAAGTTAGACAGAGAAGGACCATTTTGGCTGTTTTAATTTGGGAAAACTAGTTAAATCTAATGAGATAGTTCATTTTCAGAATGAAAATCTCCACTGACCCCCGTTCGGCTCACTGCCTAATCTAGTCGGATTATTTAGGTCAGTGTCACATATTCTATTCCCCATCTTTCTGTCAACGGAAGGGTGAGATCAAAAAAAGGATTAAATAAACACATGGAATCCCATGACACCTAAGGAATGGGCTTTCATTATTCTAGGTTTATGCATATTTAATATTTGATAAAATAATGAATAAATGTTTACTTTACTAGTTCCTCAATGGAAATACCAATTTTAATCTTGCAATTCAGACAAAACTTCTATTACCTAATGTCATATTGATGAGACAGATGATAGATAGATAGATGAAGATAGATAATCTCTCTTCTATAGGTGCAGAAATAAGTTTTTAAAACCAAGGAAAACTCTTGTTAAACCCAGAACTCTAATTGGAAAGCAAAAAATATGAGAAACTCTAGAAGACCTTGCTTTTCTAACATAATCCACAATGTATTTGCTGTTTGAATTCATTCATTCATTCAATCACTCATTCATTCACTCATTCAAAAAATATTTATGAAGCATCTAGTAGGTACTTTGGCACTCTTCCATGTTCTAGGACCCCAGCATTAAGCAAAATAGACCGTCAAATCCCAACTGTCATGAAGATATATATATATATATATATATATATTGGCTGTATTTGAGATGTATTTTGGGCCACAAATTAAGGACCACTGAGCATTCAATGTGAAAGATGAAGAAAGGGAAGAGTCAGAGACAAGTGAGATTTGGAAGGAAGGGAGGAAAGATCTGGAAGGAGATGTACCAAGGATTTAGCTTGAAATGTCTCCTGGAAATGTCAGGGAGGCAATTAATTGTAAGTTAAATTGGATCTCAGAGGAAGCATCTGAGAGAGAAAAAGTAGAAGTTGTGAGAATGTGTATCATACTTTAAATCATTGGATTGTGATACTGTAAGACAGAGAAGAGAACAGGATAAAGACTGAGCCTGGCGGGTCCCCAACATTTAGAGACAAAGTAAAAATGAACCAGCAATGAACACCATGAAGGAACAGCAAGAAAGGGAAGTGGCAAGCTATTATACTGGATGGCATGAGAAAAGCCAAGGGGAAGAACATTGAAGAGAGAGAGAGAGAGTCATCAAGAGTACTGAATTCCGCTTTATGTAACACATGCACTCACACTATTTACAGTGTTACGTACATATTTTTTTCAAGTGTGTCTTGTACTTTCCAGATGTTTATTCTTGGCACCAGGTGAAGTCAGGAAGATGCGGTCAATCCCTTATGTTACCCTGGACAAGTCTGAGTTAGGAAGGTAAAATGCCTGTTCTCCATGCCTCTCATGCATTTCAAGCACACAGTGTGTTTTCACGATTTTTGTCTCTGTGATTTAGCCAAGGTATAAAGAAAAATTACTTGCATTCAATGGCTTTTCTTGTATTTTCTAAGGGCCTAATGTCATGAAAGACATTCTGCTGGTTATTCTGGAGGTAGGTTACAAGCAAGAGTGATAATGTATGTAAAGTGAGAGGCAGGGAGGTGAGTGCCCCTGAAACCAGGAGGAGAAGAAGAGAGGCAGGTCAGTGAATTAACCCAAGCATCTGGGCACCTTCTTCCCAATCCTGATCTCAAGCAGTGTAAGGTAGCAACCCCCAAGCAAAAATGCCATGGAAGAGCCCTTAGGGAGATTGCAGTGTCATAGGTAGACATGTGGTCATTCCCACGAAAGATTTCTCTTTCCCAAGAGTGGCCTAGAAGCAGAGAACATCAAGGCAATGGGGAAAGTTAAGACTTGGTGGGGCTAGACGTCCTCAGGCAATATCAGGGGGCTCTCCAGTGTCCAGTGTTAGGGTTTTGAATAGTACCTTGGGGCTGAAGTGAAAATCAAACATTGAGGAATACAATGGAGAGACCAAGACTGAATTTCCCAGTAGTACAGGCTCATCAGTGATAGATGAAGATCAGAAATCTAAAATAAACTGAATTTTTAAAAAGGAAGAAATTCATATTTCTTGCACACACCAGAGCATGTAGAGTGAGATTCCTACTCTGTTGTTTAAAAAATAAATAAATAAATGAATAAATAAATAATGCATGTGCATTATCTAGTATCTAGTGAACCTTCAATAAATATAAAAGCCTCCTATGCTTCAGAAATAGATTGAATATACTTATCAGTAAAGGAATTCACTGCCAATATTTCTGACTTAAGGTGTATGGAAAAGTCCTCATGCTTCAAAATATTTTAGTTACATCACAGGATACTCTGTGAAATAACTCTTTAAATAATAGGTGTTCTTTAAAGCTTATTATTATATATCGAACCCTCAGTTGTGACTAAAATTATTTCAAATTTTAATGAAATGTAACTTAGTCATATACTTTTCTGTACACAATTTGTTGAATTATTTCTTTTTTGATGCAGTAACAGGGTAGAATTTGGAATAATTTTGAAACAAAGAGAATTGAGTACGGAACCTCCAGTAAGATTTTGGGTAGTGGGAGAAAAACAAAGGGAATAGGAGAAAAACAACGGTTCCCTGATGAATGGAAGCGGTGGGGAGACAGAGAAGGGAAATGCAGCACAATTTGGGATAAGACAAGATTACTGTTCTAATTTTACTGAAGGCTCGTATTTCTGGCTGCCAACTCTAAGCCTTAGCAATCCTGAAATTCTCCTCCATTCAGCCTCTTATATACACTCTCTCTTATATACACTAAAATGATCAGGATAGCAACTTGGACGTGAAATGTGAAATGAAACTATCTTGAATTAAAAACAGACATGACTATGACAGGGATACAGGGATCCATAGCAGGAAGCTGGAGAGTCTGCAGGGACCGAACTGCATTTAATAGCGCCCTCTAGTGGCTGGGTCTGTGTTGGGTCCCTCACAGGGGACCACTGATGGAATTGTTGAATCATTATATTGTATACCTGAAACTAACCTAACACTGTATGTCACTGTACAGGGATTAAAACAAAATGAAATGAAATTTTTAGAAAGTGCCCAGCTGAAATTGTTTGCTCTTCATTAAATTTCTGAATAATGATTCCAAAGTCAATTCTTGGTCAAAATAATTGAAAAGTATTGTGAGAAGTCCACAGTCTATGGAAGGACATTGTTTTTTATACTGAATTAGAAATGACAGTTGTTTCTCATTGTTCTCTTCTTTAGAAAGAGTAGGTTGAAATTTGACACCCCCCCAAAAAATAAAGGAAAGGAAAGGAAATTTACCAAAAGGATTAACATGCAATTTTTCATGCACTGTCAGATTCTGACATCATTCTTCAACTGTTTACTCCTCCATAAGGATAGATCTTGAGTTCAAAATTACTGGCAATGAACAAAAGTAGATTTAACAAAATTCCTCAGATTACATTTGTTTGCCAAACACCCTGGTCTTCTTAAGGTGCCTTGTCCAGTTATTTCTGGTGGCTAGGAAAAGGTAAAGACTGATGAACAGAGATGTACACGGGGAGGAGGGATGAAAAACTGTTCAGTTCAGAAGTTAAACAGGAGAAGTCTATCGAGATTTCTTGGCGTTTATAAACACAATGGTTTAGTCAGTGTATATGCAGTCCTGAGGACTCTTTTCAGGACTAACCCACAGAACAGAGATTTGAGATATCAAAACCAACAAAGCTTTTAGAGATGACATATTTTCTTAATGTTAACCTTGTGGTCTTCTGCACTCTGAAGTGCCTTGACCTTCCTTTGAGAATGAATTTTTGGACTCAATCTTAATGGATCTTCAGAGAAGATTGATGTAAGGAGCATAAAGGAAAATGAATTATATAATGAGTTTCTTCATTACCGCAGATTGATGGCTTCCTTATTGTCTGGTTGGCTGCGACTGGCGTCCTAAAGAGCTTGAGACCAGGCACCGAATTGTTGAAATCATTTACTTTTTAAGACAAATCTGTAAAGTGTCAAGGAGTGTGTGTGTGTGTGTGTGTGTGTGTGTGTGCGCGCGCGCACGCGTGCGCGATGAGCGCACAACTACCTATTTATATATGCTTCCTGGTGAATCAGCCTAACTCCTCAAAAAGTGTTTTCTGATTGGGGCGCCTGAGGGGCTTTGTCGGTTAAGGATTCAACTCTTGATTTTGACTTTAGTCCTGATCTCAGGGTTGGTCATGTGGGTCGTGAGATCGAGCCCCACATCAGGCTCTGTGCTTACCACCGAGTCTGTTTGTCTCCCTCCCTCCCCCTCTGCTCCTACCCTTCTCAAACAAATAAACAAACAAACAAACAAAATCTTTTTAAAAAGTGTTTTCTGATTAATAAAACAACTTAAGGAACAATTAAACAGAAAATCAGTGCAAAAAAATTTGTGGCACATTTTACTATCTGTTAGTACATTTTGTACCCATTTGGTCAGTTATTGTTGGTCAGACCCCCTAAAATCAAGCGTCACTGGTGTGTGTGTGTAGTCTGGCAGGGAGGGGCGCTTTGTTCTGCTCCAAGCTGTATGCGCAGTACCTGGAACACAGTCAGTCACACAGATGGAGAGAAATTTATAAGTAAGGGAAAGGATATTCCTATAAAAGCAAGGAAGGGAACATGGGTAATTAAGTGGTCTTTGTTTCTGCTCCTGGTCAAGAGAAGATAACTAGTATTTGTAACTTCACTGATCCACTACCAACCCCTATTCTCTTGTCTTTAGTCTGCATCTCAATTGTCTGAAGATCTTTAATTTGTGAAGTAACCTAGTTCTTTATTCTTGAAGGGTTTGAGCCCAAAGTGGTCCTGCTACTGGGTTGCTGTAGGCTTCCATTACATTTTACCATGGGGCTGGAAATATTAGGAGGAAACTCAGAGCATGTTTCCTTTCTTTCCCAATACCCATTGTATAATGGAATCCAATTTCCCCTTGATTGATAATCAGAGGTAATAATCTGGTCAGTGCAGTAACCACCTCGTTGTACCTATTGGTTCAGTGACATAAGGAGTCACAATGGCCAGGTGGCAATCTCAGTTTCCACTTCAATGCAACTATTGTATATCCTCCAATGGAAGCATTTTCCCCCTTGCAACTGATGAAAGTTACAGGATAAAAAGTAAAAATGTCATGAGCTAGGCCAGATATGACAGGGAAATATGCCACTCCTACATCTCACCTTTGGTTTCTAGAGCCATGAGATCTGGCTCTGAGAGAAATGGTTCCAAATACCAGTTCCTGTTCAGAGTATATGCTGCATCTCAGAGGACAGCATACGACCTTGTACAAACTAAGTATTCAATACTCGAATTCAATACTTAGAATAGAATGACCTGTTCATCATCCTATTAGCTCAGGTGCTTTTGGCTAACAGGAGCAGAATAACATCAATGAATCCCATGGCTATGAGCTGATTATCTCATTTATTTCTTTATAACATAAGCTCCTTATTCAGAAGAATTGTGTGAGACACTGTTGATGGGGAATAAGGCATTCAGTTATTCTGTGGATGGTGATACACTGGCCGACTCTTTGTGGTCAAGTAAGCAGTTCTGTATCTAGAATAAACAACTCTTGAAGGGACAAACCACTTCTCCCCTTCCTGAAGGAAAACTATTTTCCCCTTCATCAATATAAGCAATGTGCCTTCGGAGGGCTAAATGGCATGGTGCTTTATTGGGGGCTCAGCTTTGTCTCTGCGCCTTGCAAATTAGGAATCAGTAGTGGTGACAGCCATTTCAGCCATGGTGAGGGAAAGCCAATGTAATTACATCTATGCATAATCTCTCTCTTTCACCAAAGCCACATTGTTCATGAAACCATGAGTAAACACTGGGCAGGGAGCCTTAACAGGCATCTCACAACACGGCATTTGGTCAACCTGACAACTGAGAACCATTTCTACATTTGGCACCTTTTGTGGAACATTAATTTTCTCATACGTATCTCCTCATACTCTAGCCATTTGAAGTCCATTCTTATGCTTTTTCATCAAAACTTCTTATCATCAATATTACTGTTTTGTCCTTATTTCAAGCTGTACATCTTTTTGCTCTTTTGTGTGTTATAATTGTTGGCTCTTATATTTTTTAAATGAATCTAAGCATCTCTGTGTTCTAACTAGAGAGTTTAACTTGGTAACAATTATTATGTTTATTGTTATACTAAGATTTAGTTATGCCTTTCATATTTTCATCTAATAGTATTTGGTTTCTATTTGTTATTTCTTCATTTATATTTTCTATCAGATAAATCAACTTAGATGCTGCTGATTTAAAAGTTATACATTAGGGGCACCTAGATGGCTCAGTCGGTGAAGTGTCCGACTCTTGATTTTGGCTCAGGTCATTATCTCAGGGTCGTGAGATCAAGTCCCTCATCAGGCTCCATGCTGAGCATGGAGGCTGCTTAGGAGTCTGTCTCTCTCTCTCCCTTTGCCTCCCCCTGCCCTTCAAGTGCTCTCTCTCTCTCTCTCTCTAAAAAAAAGTTACACATTATATTTTCATTCTTACAGTAGCAGCTTAACTTAAAACCTATAAGTGAGTTTACTGATTTCTTAGAGTTATCAGTATCTTTATCTCTTCTCTAATAAAGCAAGTACTTAGCAAGGCCTTCTGTCTCTGGTTTATATATACCTTTCATCCACTTCTTAAGAGAATTCCTTGGGCTGGTCTTCTAACTCATTAATTAATTATCTGGCTGTCTTCATCCCTCCACACCACTCTAAACAAACTTACTGACAGTTCATCAGCTTGAAGCAATGTGACAGTAACTGCAGGGGTGGTATGCACAGAGCAACTATCAGTGGAAATTGATAGTGGATATCTGTCAATATAATTCCAGATTCCTGAGAGAAAGTTTTGACGAACAGGTTTTGATGTGGGATTTTGGTATAACAATCCCAACCTGGCTCTATCTGATAAGGCATTAGAAGCATTCAATATCACCAAGAGTTTAGTGGTTATGGGAGATCCTACAAAGGCATATTTACAAACTTAGCACAATTGGGAGACAAATGGTTATCCAGCTGCATGGAAGTGTCACTTTTCATGATAACTTACATTGTTATCTTATGAGTTTTATTAACAAACATGAGTCCTTTAAGTCTTTTAGTTATGGATCAGAGTAATAGAATTCTTAACACTGAAAACCTAGAAAATAGTGACCTTCATGGTAAGGATGTGAACTTACATACAGTAAGAAGTCTCAGTTTTACTCTTTATTGTGTGTTATCTGTCACAAGGTACATCAGCATCATTTAGCATTTTGGACGAGCGGTAACTGTGAGTGAACCAATGCTCTTTCAAGAGTTCAGAATATCACAAAACAAACTGAGGGTTGCTGGGGGGAGGATGGATGGTAGGGAGAGGGTGGTGGGGTTACGGACATTGGGGAGGGTATGTGCTATGGTGAGTGCTGTGAAGTGTGTAAACCTGGCGATTCACAGACCTATACCCCTGGGGCTAATAAAACATATGTTAATAAAAATTAAAAAAAAAAGTTCAGAATAAATTTTCCATTTCTCTTTAACTTTTTTGACTGAACTTGGAAAGTATGAGGGTTTTTTCATTTTGTTTTAAGATTTTATTTATGTATTTATTAGAGAGAGAGAGAGAGCACAAATGTGGGGATAAGAAGAGGGGAGACAGAGAATCTAAAGCAGAATCAACATGGAGCCCGACACAGGGCTCAATCCTATGACCATGAGATCATGACCTGAGCTGAAATTGGGAGTCAGACTCTTAATCAACTGAGCCATACCAGGGACCCCAAGGTATGAGGTTTTTTTTAAAGAATGATATTAACAATCATTATACAGAAGAGTCTAGAAAACTGGCCTGCGGGAGCTGTCTGCACATGCTATTGGATATTGTTGTCCATCGGGGAATCAATAATCATGTTTATTTTGTTTTGTTAAATTTGTGTGTTTGTGTGCAATTTCAACATGGAACACAATTGTTTGATAAGCTAGTTCAAACAGCATACTTTATAAAAGGAAAATATTTATTGAAGATGGAAATGAATTAACAGTCTCCAGCTTATCTCAAACTGAGGACTGAAGAACAGAGATTCAGTACTTTAAAAAAAAATCCTTTTTAGAGTTAAATTGTTTTCTTCTCAATAAATGACCAAATATATATATATATACACATATGTGTATATATAATATATATATATATGACTCCTTGACAATAAAAGGGTGACCTCAAAAAGTGAAATGAGTCACCTACTTAGGCAGTCCCCGAGTGGCAGCTGCGTAGAGATAAAATGTTAGTTTAAGGATGAACCCCTTTGCCGGCCCTCAGGGAGCCTTTACTGACTACTGGTACTAGATTATTTTTATTTTTTCAAGATTCTATTTATTTTAAAGAGAGAGAGACGGAGCAAGGAGGAGCAGAGAGAGAGGGAGAGCTGAATGAGGAGCAGAGGTGGGGTTCCATCTCACAACACTGAGGTCATGACCTGAGCTGAAATCCAGAGTCAAGGCTTAACTGACTGAGCCACCCAGGCACCCCTGGTTCTAGATCCTTAAATGTGCTCCATGAGACATTTGTGCTATTGTTAACACTAGTGTAATTAGCTATGTGCAACCTCAGCACAACTGGCATTAAATAAAGTTAATAAATATCAATAAAATTGATATTAAATACATACTATTTAAAATTCAATATCGTGTACCCTAAGAAGGTCACGGTTATTTCTGGGCTATTGTGTATTCCTCTCAGGACCGGAAACCTTCTGACCTTCCCCTGGCTGCTACCACAGACATACAGCATTTTGCTCTTGTGTTCGGAGTTAACATCTTTCTTCTTCTCAAGGATACATTAAAAAAAAAAAAAAAGAAAAGTTACTTAATCGGATTTTTTTCTTTTCAAAAATTAGGCATGAGGCTCTCTCTGTCTCATCCAAGGCTAGCTTTCAGAGATCTGTGCACTTCTCATTTCTGCAGCTCTTTTCATATACCTTCTCTGGCTGGAATGCTACTCTCTTTCCTCTCTCATCCCCTTTCTTGGACTCCTGCCTACGAAGTAAGATATTGCAACACTGTGAGCAAGAACACTGCTGGCGCTTGCTCGCTAGCTCTCTCTCTCTTTTTCTCTCTCCCCATCCAGCTGCATTCTCTACAAAAGCTGCTCCTTCCTTCCTTAGGATTCCCCAGGGCACTGCACATATCCTTAACCGAATTTACCATCATCTTCTTGTACTAGAGCCCTGCTTGTTCTTGTCTTAGGGTTTTTGCTTTTGTTTTTTTAACATTTATATGGAAAGACATGGAATCATGATTACATGTAAACTCCCTAGAGAAATGTGATGTCCTACACATGTTTTCAAAATAGAAATGATTGGATTGAATTGCTCTGCCTGGCCTGGGATTCGGATACATTTTATCCAGCCGGAGAAGTTCCGCAAGGGTAGAGACTGTAACGTAGCCTCCTTTGAAGAATTAAGGATTAGAGTAAGGAGAAAAAATTCTGGATTGAGATACACCACAGATTGGAATTCCACTCCATTTCCTGATATCTCTGGGATCATTGACAAGTTATTTCACCGCTCTATATGCCTCATTCCACATTATTCTTCACACTGAGCCGTCTTGAGAACTAACGGAGGTAATGCACGTGAACTAGTACAACTACCACGAGATGAAGTTACTAGTTACTGGCTAATCAATCAATAGTCATTTTTGTTTCACTGATTAGCAATTTATTCTTTTTCTTTCTTTATTAATTTTATTTTTTTAAACATATAATATATTTTTATTCTCAGGGGTACAGGTCTGTGTATCGCCAGGTTTATACATTTCACAGAACTCACCATACCCTCCCCAATGTCCATAACCCCACCCCCCTCTTCCAACCCCCCTCCCCCCATCAACCCTCAGTTTGTTCTGTGAGATTAAGAGTCACTTATGGTTTGTCTCCCTCCCAATCCCATCTTGTTTCATTTACTCTTCTCCTACGACATTAACCCCCCATGTTGCATCTCCTCTCCCTCATATCAGGGAGATCATATGATAGTTGTCTTTCTCCGATTGACTTATTTCGCTAAGCATGATACCCTCTAGTTCCATCCACATCGTCGCAAATGGCAAGATTTCATTTATTTGATGGCTACATAGTATTCCATTGTGTATATATACCACATCTTCGTTATCCATTCATCTGTTGATGGACATCTAGGTTCTTTCCATAGTTTGGCTATTGTAGACATTGCTGCTATAAACATTCGGGTGCACGTGCCCCTTCGGATCACTACGTTTGTATCTTTAGGGTAAATACCCAGCACTGCAATTGCTGGGTCATAGGGAAGTTCTATTTTCAACATTTTGAGGAACCTCCATGCTGTTTTCCAGAGTGGTTGCACCAGCTTGCATTCCCACTAACAGTGTAGGAGGGTTCCACTTTCTCCGCATCCTCGCCAGCATCTGTCGTTTCCTGATGTGTTAATTTTAGCCATTCTGACTGGTGTGAGGTGATATCTCATTGTGGTTTTGATTTGTATTTCCCTGATGCCGAGTGATGTGGAGCACTTTTTCATGTGTCTGTTGGCCATCTGGATGTCTTCTTTGCAGAAATGTCTGTTCATGTCCTCTGCCCATTTCTTGATTGGATTATTTGTTCTTTGGGTGTTGAGTTGGCTAAGTTCTTTCTAGATTTTGGACACTAGCCCTTTATCTGATATGTCGTTTGCAAATATCTTCTCCCATTCTGTCAGTTGTCTTTTGGTTTTCTTAACTGTTTCCTTTGCTGTGCAAAAGCTTTTGATCTTGATAAAATCCCAATAGTTCATTTTTGCCCTTGCTTCCCTTGCCTTTGGCGATGTTCCTAGGAAGATGTTGCTGCGGCTGAGGTCGAAGAGGTTGCTGCCTGTGTTCTCCTCAAGGATGTTGATGGATTCCTTTCTCACATTGAGGTCCTACATCCATTTGGAGTCTATTTTCATGTGTGGTGTAAGGAAATCATCTAATTTCATTTTTCTGCATGTGGCTGTCCAATTTTCCCAACACCAATTATTGAAGAGGCTGTC
>NW_022631079.1:6205148-6217887 GCF_010015895.1 Lontra canadensis
CTACCTGAAGTAGTCTCAGCCTGCTACTTCTCCGCCATCTTGACTCCTCCCCTTGATTAGCAATTTAAATATTTTTCTCAAAAATTTTACCAAAAATTTTGATGTGGTCTTTGGTTTATATAGTTTAATCCATTTATAATGCATTAACTCGACTAATAGATTGAGAAAAGCTTATTGCTGTAACAGTCTAGGCTATGGAAGTACAAACATGGATGGGACACCTGAGAGAGAGACAAATAAGAATAAAATAGAAAAAAAGAGGCTGCAGGTGGAGATGTGCATTTTGTTCACGCTGTGATAAGTGTGGCAGGATTAAAAAAAAATACTGTCCTGAAATGCAGGTACCTACTTGCACAATCTTTAGGCACTCCGCTAAGGCTGCAGGGTCCCCAGAGTGAGTAAAATAATGGTGTCTGTCTGAAGAGTCCATGGTTCCTGTGTGATTTGCTGCCTGCCACCTTTCTAATCCTTTCGTCCTCCTCTACAGAGTGCACGGAAATGTGGTTTGTATAACACACAGCTGGACTGAAGGAAGGGCTAGAATCGGCAACGTTAAATACAAGTATTGGCCAAGTTCAGGAACCACATACGTTTTAGCCAGACAGCGGCGAAAGAGGGAGGAAGTAAATTGTTTTTGAGACAAGAACATTTGTGAAGTTATCTGAATGGAAACCACAGATGAAATTATCCAGAAACACACAAAGCAACTTGCTTCTATTTACAGCTAGAAACAATTGTGTTCACAGTTTGGTCTCTCTGAACATTTGCTGAATTATATAAACGAGACAGCTGCAGTGCAGTGCTGACCTCCCAGACAATGGATAGAGAGAAGGCGGGCAGGGGTAGAGACAATCGGTGCAATTAAAGGAAGGTCAAAGATTTGTGTCCAAAAAAAGAGAGCAACAAGCTTTTGCCTAAAAATAGTGGGAACCTCCTATTAGTATCTATGCCTACTATGTAATTTCTCGACTATATCCTATAATCAAAGTCAAAGGAGAATTCAGAACTGGGAAAGACTCAAGTAATGAAAGACTAGAAACATCTAAGAAATATGAAAGGAGTGGAAATATAAATAGTGAAGAAACAGGGATGCATCCCACTGTCATTCTAGAAACGGTAAAGTCTTCGCTTTAACACCTGTTCTCGAATCACACCGGATTCGCTTTAACACCTGTTCTCGAATCACACCGGATTTGCCCCAATCCCTCCTTTATACCGATGCTAACAGCACTTCCTTCCTTTTTGTATTGCCTGGTTCTGTGCATTTCTGTGAAAAGTTAATAGGCCACTTTTTAGCTCTAGGAAGAGCATTCAAATGATAGTTTTCAATGGTTTAAAACCAAATGATCTTGCAAATCTAAAGTCTTGGCTAACAACAAGTTATTTTGAATGTGATCATCAATAAAAATGCTGGTAGGCATCTATCTGCTGTTTGCAAAACTATATATGGACCAGAGATAACAAAATTGTTAAGAATAAATCCCATGCGGCACCTGGCTGGTCAATCCGTTAAGCATCTTGACTCTTGATCTCAGCTCCGGTCTTGATCTCAGAGTCATGAGTTCAAGCCCCATGCTGGGCTCCATGCTGGGCTTGGAAATACTTAAAAAATAAATGAAGAAACAAATAAATCCCATGCATAAATCTCATACTGTTCCATCTCCAGTGTACTCAGGGTAGCACTCAAAAATCTCTTGTGAATCTATTTTAAATGCTGAGAAAGAAAGGAAGAAAATACTTCTGGATATTTGTAGACCCTCCTCACTTTAAAAAAAAAAATCACTATCTATTAGACAAAAGTTTAGGGAGATTTTTTTACAAATTTCATAAAGCAAGAATTTACCATCTATATTTTCAATGAATTACGATAGCACAGATTTGGAATGATAGGACTTAGGACTATCTGCCCAATCTTGCGCAAGTAACTAACTCTTTACAGTATATTATTTATATATGAAATATAAATGATTTTTTTATAAGTAGGTTGCAGCTTTTTTTAAGAATGGAATAAACTCATATTGTGAGAATGTTCACAATTGGAAAGTACATCAATAGAACATAGAGAGAAGAGACAGAACCTTTAATCATTCTTTCTGTATTTACTTTTGAGAATTATGTTGCACAATATTCTTGAATCTGGTAGATAAAACAATACAATAAATCAAAATCTGTACTTTCATGAAGCTTAGATTCCACTGGAGGCAAGTGAGAAGAAACCAATAGATTTAAAAAAAAAATACACAGGATGTCAGATGGTGTTAAGCTTTCCAGTAAAAATAAATAAAAACAGGGAAATGGGAAAAGGAACACTGAGGTTAGGCAGGGTTGCAAGTTTAAATTAGGTAAATAAGGAAGATGGAATTGAGGTGGTGAGATCTGACTAAAGGTATAAAAAAGCAAAAGAGTAAAGGACTGCAAGGTATCCCAGAGGATATACTGAGTGAATAGTTGGAAATATGCACCAGGAGCTCAGGGGAGGGGCAGACTAGAAATGTACATTTGGGAGCCATTGGTTTATAGAAGACATTGTAAAGCATTGACACTGGTGACGGTCACCATATGAGTGAGAGTGGATAAAGGAAAATAATCAGAAACCCAAGGACTGAACACTGTGGCGTTTGGGCATTTAGAATAGATGAGGAGAAACCTGCCATGCCAGATCAGTAGGAGAAAAATCAAGAGAGTAGGATGTCCTGGAAGCCATGTGAAGAGAGTCTACTGAGGGGGGCCAGGTGTCCTGTTGAGATACAGCATATACTGATAAATCAAGCAGGGTGAAGGGAAAACGGACTATTGGATTAATAGCATGGATGCGGCGGTGACCATGGAAAGAGTGGTTTGGTGGAAAGAGAAAGGAGGAAAATGAATTGGAATATAATGAAGAAAGGAGACAAGTTGGAGAAACCAACCACCATAAACCTACAATCCTTTCATGGAGTCTGGTTTCAAGGAAGGGGTTGGGGGCAAAACAAATGGTGAGATAGAAACATGGAAGGGACCCCATGAAAACAAAAAGCTGTGTTTTCCTTTGCTTCTTTTCCTGCCTCACTTCTTGCTAGGACCTGCACCCCCATCTTGCACATACCTTAATGTATGTTCTCCTTGGAAAGGTCAAGGAGTTATTGATTTCTTTGGAGTCTGCCCACACAATAGATAATATCGAAGCAGTGACTGGGTGGTGTTGCCATAAATATTCTCCAAGACCACTGACTCTAAATACATTGATGCCAAGACTCCTGGCTCTAGGACATAAGTGACGTACAGAGAACACCTGAACACTTGTCCTTGCTTGACCAGTTCCTGGATACCCAAGAAGACACGTGCACCAGACCACAATCGCCAGTCAAAACTCCAAGCCCCCAAAGACTTGTGCTCCTTTCCTTTTCAAGTCTCCCAGACACTCCTTCAGCCTCCCAGCGGATCCCGTGGGACCCCGTCCAGATCCTTGGACCCGACCCGCCAGCATCAGTGGGCCAAGAGCTGAAGGGACTGTGGCATTTTTGTTTATTTTTAATGCAAGATGTTGGACTTACATCCTTATGTTAATAGCATGATCCAGCAGGGGAAGAAGCGTTAACAATGCATGGAGAGAAAAGGATGAATGGCTGAGGTCATGACCTTGAGGAGGGTATGCGTTACAGGTTAAAAGTGGGCAAATCAGCTCCAGGTAGGAGCGAAGACCTTCACCACAGTCACGAGAGGTCCGGCACAGGATACAGATACTAGGTGTGGCCAGATGACAGCGCATAAGGAGGTGGTCTTTGGATTGTTTTCTGTGAAGTAAGAATCTCAATTGCTTTTGTTGCGCCTCAGGCACTATTCAAAGGGCTGTATTTCTATAACCTTATTTCATGCTCCGCCTGGTGACAACCCTGCCAGGTGAGTATTGTTATTCATTAGTCTCTGTTTGTAGATAAGAAAACTAAGACAGGGGGTCTCCTAGGTGGCACGGTCAGGGGAGCATCCGAGTCTTGGTCCCTGCTCAGGTCAGGATCTCATGGCGCTGAGATCAAGCCCCATATCAGCTCCAAGCTCTGTGAGGAGTCTGCTAGGGTTTCTCTCTCCCTCTCCCTCTGCCTCTCCCCATGCTCACTCATCCTCCCTCTCTCTCCCAAATAAATAAGTAAATCCTGAAAACAACAACAAAACAAAAACAACAACAAAAAGACAACTGAAGAAATCAAAGACAGAGAATTGAAGCGACTTTTCTGAAGGAACAAGGCTAGCCAGTGGCAGCTAAGTGAGGAGGGAGGTGGACAGATGAGAAAGCGTAAGGGAACTGCAGGTCTCCTGATACCCCCTGTGAGGCTACAGATTGCTAACTTAAGTGGGGGGGTGGGGGGGGCGGTTGGTGAATGCAATTTACTGGGACCTGGAGAAACCTGAATTCAACCACTTGCTATAGGTTTCACTCTGGGTATAAAACTTAATTTCTGTTTCTTCATTTGTCAAGCCACAGATAAGGAGTAAAAGTAGCAATGTATGTTAACTGAGCAGGTGCCCGGTTAATGCGACCTCCTCTCTTATTTTTATTATTAGTGGTGAAGTTTTTGTCTGTTGCTTCCGCTCAGACTACCTCACCCCTGCCAGGGATGGCTTGGGACTGTTTATTGGCCCAAAGCCAACAAAGCTTGCTTGTCTTTTTCCTTTGGCACACATTTCAGGAGGTAGCATTTAGTTTTCATGACTTTCCCACAAATACATAAGTAAGAGCTTTTGGTTCTCTTCTACATTTCACAGTAAATTAGTTCTCAGGCTCCCAGTGGATCAAGAGCCCCAGAAGTGGGGCTGGATCATTTCACATTAAGCCTGTGGTGGGGGCTGACTTATAGTTTTAAAGGATTTTTAACTCCCGATTCCAGCACTTTGTAGAAACCCTATGCATGAAGGACAGTCCTCAGACTGGCAGAATTTGGCGCTCTGCCTCCCCACCTCACAGGAGAAGCACTCGCACAGAGCCAGTGTATTCTCATTCTGGGTGAGTTCCCAAGCCTCCCCAAGAAGTGTGCGCTGTTAGCGTGCTCATGTTTGGGTCTGGAAGCCGTTCAGTGATGCTGGCCTCATTAATAATAGGAAGCACAGAGCCAGGAACCAAGTTTGTTATAAAAATGATAACAGAAAAAAAAAAATCCAACAACCATTAAGTAAACATTCTGGCAACTTCTAAAGTGAGATTTGGTAAAATGGTATCTGTATTAGGCTACTGAAAAATAAAATAGAGATAAGTGAAAGCCAAAAGATAAATAATTTTTTTTTTCTTTAACCTCTGAGGCTCATTTGGAATGGAGGTAGCCAACTTAATTCAAATTGGCGTTTGAACCTTCTTTATATAACTGAGGGTTAATTTATTAAATTATTTGTAGAATTATGGAGCCGTCTATCATTTGGCAGCAAAGTTATCTAGAATCTGGCATTAGTCACCTCAATTCAAAATGTATTCCTTCTTGCACACCTGAAAATAATATAACACTGTAGGTTAACTAACTGAAATAAAAATAAAAACAAAAAACCCCTCACCCCTTATTATTACTTCTTCCACACCTACTATCAAACCATGTAACTACTGATTGTGAAGAAATACTTTATGTGCAACACTGATGAACATTTGAAATGTATGTACTTAATTCTCTATGTTGTAGTAGAAATAACATTAACACAGGTGTAAAAAGTAATGCTATTTAATAACTCATTTCTTGGGATGCTGGGTAGCTCAATTGATTAAGCCTCTGACTCTTGGTTTCGGCTCAGGTCGTGATCTCAGGGTTGTGGGGCTCCAGACCGAGCATGGAGTCTGCTTGAGATTCTCTCCCTCCCCTTCTCCCTTGAGCCCTTCCCCATGCTTGTGTGTTCTCGCTCTCTCTAATAAATAAATAAAATGTAGGGAAACCCACACAAAACAAACAAACAAACAAATGAAAAATTAACTTCTTACCATTTAGCATAGTAATCAAGAGAGCCAAGTGCAGGGGCAAACATCTGAGTTGGAAACCCAGCTCTGATACCTTACCTACTCTGTGCTTTGTAACTTTGAGCAGGTTACTTTACTGGTCTGTGCCTCAGTTTCCCAAGCTATAAAATGAGAAAAACAACTGCTCCTACTTTGTAGAAACACTGAAATGAAAAGAGGGAAGACAGGTAAAGCAACGAAATACTCCCCACCTAGAGTAAGTGCCCAGTAAGCATTAGCTGTTTTTTTCAAGAGTTTTTATCGTTACCATTATTTACTATTATACTGCTACTACTATTATTATTATTACTTGATTATGCAGCTCCAGGAACTGATTCTGATACTTTTGAGGACAGACTCAAATGTGACAGAGAATCTTGGTGGTGGGATGGTGCATATGAGGTCAGCCAGATCACAGGGTGCTCTTAGTGCGAAATGGACATCTATGCTGGAGGGATACACCAGGGTTTAGAGCCAAATTGTGTCTCTTGGGCGCAAATCATCAGTGATGTGGCAACAAGTCTGTCCTTGGCCTTCCCTTTTTGGGTTTCCCTCATCTGCCTCAAAGCATCCAATAGAATAAGTGTGGGTGTGGGGGGAGGCTCTAAATGCCCCCAGAAAGACAGTCATGGCTAAGCTTTTATCTAAGAAAAATATCATTCTGTGGTACTAATGAGAAAATACAGAATCACAGCATTATCAAAAATATTGGATTATTTTAAAAACATAATTTATTGTGAAATATAGTATAAATGTAGAGGAGTGAATTAAACATGCGTTTGTACATTAAAAAAAAAAGAGAGAGAACAAATAAAATGGCCACTCACGTAAATGCCCCTTAGGTCAAGAAATAGAATATTGCCAGGACCCAGCAGTGGTGCCCTGCCTCCCAACCCCGTTGTGAGTCCTGCCCAATCATAACGCTATTGCTTAAGGGGGACCCTTATCTTCACCTTGGTCATAATCATTTCATATTTTGTTCTGTATGGTTTTACCAATTAGGTATGCACTGTGAATCAATATAGATCAAAATCGATATAGATTAGAATATAGATTTGAATCAATTATAGATTCAAAATCAATAGATTCAAAAAGACGCATAGTTTTGAACTTTTTTTTTTTTTAAGATTTTACTTATTTATTTGACAGAGACACAGCAAGAGAGGGAACACAAGCAGGGGAGTGAGACAAGGAGAAGCAGATTCCCCGCTGAGCAGGGAGCCCAACGTGGGGCTTGATCCCAGGATCCTGGGATCATGACCTGAGCTGAAGGCAGACACTTAACAACTGAGCCACTCAGGCACCCCAATATTTTTCAACTCTTAATGAGTAACTTGTACCATTTGTTTTGTTTTTTTTCTTGATACTTTGTTCATCATTATGTTTATTTTCCAGGTTGGCTGGTTGGTTGGTTGGTTAGTTGTTGGATTTTTTTTTTTTTTTTAAAGGGAAAGGGCCAAAGTATACAAAGCTGCTGACCTAAAACTTACTATATATGCAGGCTGGTACATATACGTGAGATTTCCTCTACTATATACACATAGGGATGGAGCTGTTATGCCATAGGATGTGTCTGCATTTGACTTTATTAGATAATGCCCAACAGTTTTCTGAAGTGACTTTACCAAATACCAACAAATATTGCATCATAATTTCATTGGTCCACATCTTCAATAGCATGATCTGTTTTACACTTTGTAATTTTACACAATCTGCTGAGATGCTATCTTCTTGTGGTTTTAATTTGTATCTATTAATCATTAAGTAAACTATTTTGACTGCCTTTTTGGTGAAATACTACCCAATTACTTTGCCTACTGAATCCTTGTTGTATTGTGTTATCTGACCATTTCTTAAAAATTGATTAAAAAAAAAAGAGTTCTTTGTATGGATTGGAAAGTAGTTCTTCAATTATATGTGTTGCACATATCACCTTGTATCCAGTAGCTAATGCTTGTGCTCCATTAATGCTGTCCTTTGATAAAGAAGAGCTGTTAAATTTGATGTGGTTGATTTTATCAATCCATCGTTTTATGGTTTGTTCTTTTTATGTCCTGTCCTATACAAGAAATCCACAATGTCACAAAAGCATTTCCAGGATTAACTCCTAAAAGATTTATAAGTTTGGTTTTAACATTTTTCACTTTGTGCTGGTCGTTTTTCAAAATTTATTATGAACAGCTTCAGTTATAGAACAAAACAAATCATTTCACAATGAATACTTGTATGCTTTTGATTTAGATTCTATCTTAGCAAATTATTATATGTTTTATCAAGTACTTATCCTCCAGCTACTCTTGTGTAATCTGTTAATCATCCTCTTTCTTTATACATTTCAAAGTAAACTGCAGATACCAAAGGCCTCCATATAGGTAATCAGCATGCATATTATGAACTAGTGCTCAATACTTGTTTAGAGTTTTTTCTTTAGATGTGAAATTTACTTAAACGAAATGAACCGATCTGCTGTATACATTGACTTTTAAAAAATACATACACCTCTGAAATGCAACTATTATGAACATATAAACTCTTACCACAAATTTATAAAGTATCCATGTTTCTGTGCAGTCAATCCCTGTGCCTACACTTCCAAAAAAAAAAAAGGTACTGTTCTGCTATTTTTCATTATAGACTAGTTTTGCCTGTTCTAGAACTTTATGTAAATGGAATGAAACAATATCATGGTGTATCACTCAGCAAATTTTTTTGAGATTCATTTACGTTGCTGTGTATATCAGTAGTTTGTTCCTTCTTCTGGCTGACTAGCATTCTGCCCCGTGCCTGTGCCTCAGTTTACTATTTCTGATACTGTTAATCATTTCGTGTAGACTTAAATGACATGCAGTATCATTTCCCTACTGCCTAAGGAAACTACTTCACATTTCTTGTAAGACAGGACTGCTGGTCATGCTTCTTTCATTCGACTTTATTTCACTTTCATGTTTGAAAGATATTCTTTCTGGGTATAGAATTATAATACGATCTCTTTTTTTAATTCTTCAAAGATTCTGTCCTTTCCAGGTTTCCTGGTTTCTTATAGAAGTCTTTTATAATTATCTTTGTTCCTCTGTATATAATATCCTATTTTCCTCTGCATATTGTAAAATGTTTTTTTCTTCATCACATGTTTTGAACAGTAGATTATGTCATTTGATATCATTTTCTTTATATTTCTCTTCCTGGGCTTCTCTGAGCTTTTTGCATCTGTCAGTTCATAGGTTTCATCAAATTGGCAAAATGTTAGCTACTATTTCTTCAAATACGTCAACCTCTCCCTTTTCTCTCCAATTATATGCACACCTTCCTTATCTTCTTGCCACATTTTCATAGTCTCCACTTTCTTTTCTTCCTCTATACTATCTTCTTGATCATTCTTCTGACCCTTCGTCCACTTCCTTGTTTTTCCTGTCAGCAGGTTCTATTCAGCTGTTATTGCTTCCACTGAGTATTGAATTTCAGGTTGTTTTACATTTTAATTTTAGTTTCTGAAAGTTCTCCTTTCTTGACTATACTTAGTTATCTTTTTTATTACATTTTTTAAATTTTATTTTATTTTTCCAGTGTTCCAAGATTCATTGTTTATGTACCACACCCAGTGCTCCATGCAATACGTGCCCTCCTTAATACCCACCACCAGGCTCATCCCACCCTCCCACCCCCCCACTCCAAAACCCTCAGTTTGTTTTTCAGAGTCCACAGTCTCTCATGGTTCGTCTCCCCCTCAGATTTCCCCCAACTCACTTTTCCTCTCCTTGACCCAATGTCCTCCGTGTTATTTCTTATGCGCCACAAGTGAAGCCATAAGAAAATTGACTCTCTCTGCTTGACTTATTTCATTCAGCATAATGTCCTCCAGTCCTGTCCATGTTGATACAAAAGTTGGGTATTCATCCTTTCTCATGAAAGCATAATATTTCATTGTATGTATGGACCATATCTTCTTTACCTTAGTTATCTTTCAAAGTTCTCTATCCAGCAAATACATTCCATCTTTTATTTTTCCGTCCATACCTAATAACCTACTTGTTGCATAATCGATTTAAGTCTGATATCTCGAGTCCTTATGAGTCTCAATTTTCTTTTTTATTATTTTACAGGTTGTCGCTCACTGCACATCCTTAACTTGACTTTTTCCTTTTTCCTTTTTTCCTTTTGACTTTTTCCTTGTTTTTTTTTTTGTTTTTGTTTTTACTTTTTTCACCATATTGTTCCTTTAAAAGGTACAGTTGGAGATTTATCAGGTCTAGGGAGGCAGAGTCTTCCTTTGTAGCAGATTTGGATTTCCTTCTGTCACACTCTTAGAGGCACTATCAGTCTAGAGCCACTTAAAGGAAGTTCTTACATAAGGTTCCCTGGACCACAGAGAAATAGTGTGTGAGGAAGATAGTAAATCCACGTCAGACTGGATTTGTGTCACAACCACTTGGGGTGCAGTGCTTCCTTTTCCTTGTTTTACTCTGCTTACCTATAATCAAGGTATAGTAAATGGCATTGATATCCTGCCCATACTGCATCACAGCCCATCATTTCTGTTCATGACAGTGGCATCTTACACCAAGTAAGAGATTCTTTCTCGGACCATGGGAGAGTGCTGGTATATTTTGTGGAGAGGCTGGAGATGCTGAGGACATGACAGCTGACAACTCTGAAAACAACCCTCAATCAACAATGAATGGAACTTGGTGGAAAATAATTGGTTTCCTTCTTCCTCTGAGGAAAGTTCTGCACTGTGTCCCAAGGCTGCCCAGGGAGACTGAGTCACAGTTGTTCTGAGCAGTAATCAGTTGCTTTACACAACTTACACTGACCCTCTTCCCTTCCCGGGCACATATCCTCACTCTCTGGAATCACTTTCTCTCAGTTCGGTTTTCTAGAAAACAAACCCTAAGATTCTAAGATTTTTATATACAAAAGGCTTACTGCAGAGTACTTTCTCCATATGTGAAGACAGACCAAGCAGGACTGGGCAGAGGAGAGAAGTTGAACCTTACATGATTGTACCTGAGGCCCCAGGTGACACCACATGGAGGGAGCTCCAGAGTTAGAAAGGTCTTCAGACATTTCCCACATTGAGACAAAGATGGCAGGCCATTTCCCACACTGAGACAAAGATGGCAGGTATCTCCACATAGACCCCCTGCATAGACTCATTGGATGTGGGCTGCTGCCAGAGAGGGGATGAACTCCCATGAGGAACTCTCTTCAGCTGAGTATACCTCCTGAAGAGGGACTCACCTGAGAGCCAGCTGCAGCCCACATTCATAGGCATAGTGAAATGTGTGTGTCATTCCTGAAGAGGGGATATAAGCTCCATAACACAGCATCCACTACACCTGCCAATAAACTATTTGCACTCAATTCTGGCTCTGAAGTCAGCTTCTGTGGAAACACAACAAAGGTGCAAAGCGACTATTTCCCTGTTGCCCCTGTGGTGGGTGAGGTGTAAGTGTAGACCTAAGTCGTCTCTACTTGAGAGTTGCCTTTTGAGATCTCGGATTAAGGTAGAGCATTCTCTGAGCAGACAGACCATGGGCCCACCATTGCTGAGATCCATGAATAACCTCAAGGTTAAAGAGCCTGTGGTCATATGATGTCCTGGTTATTTTCTCTCCTTCATTTCCTCTTAGATGTTGGCCAAGGAGCAGCTTATTTTCTTATTAGCAATTTGATAGTTTCAAGGAGTATCTAGTCATTTTCACTGAAGGTTTGATCTGAATACCCCCATTTGACATTACTGGGAATGAGAGTCTCTGATTTAAAAAATCTTAAACGAAGAATTTCTAATAGTCAGTCAATAGTAAAACAGGGATCATTTGGTCTTGAAAAATGTTGCACACCATTCAGTTCTTTGTAGAGCAGATCTTTTCCAGCTTTAAAAAAAAAAAAAGAAAAGGAAGCATTTTCTTGACGCAGTGTCAAGAAAAATGATCTCTACACTTACCTTTTTTATACCACCAGGAAAAAATGTTTAGATGTCTGAGGATAGGACCCACAGGACTATGTAAGTTCAATGTGTATGGAAGGGATTAGATATATCTTTGTGGGGGTTCCTGCAAGGGTTTAGGATATATGGCCTATGCATATTCTTCTGCCGATACCTCGGAATCAACGTTCTGGGCTTGAAACTTGTTGAGTGAGTATAACTCAGGATATCAGAGTACATGATCTCTTATTTTTTATATTTATTTAAATATAACATATTTAGAAGAAAACAGCAAAATACATAGCCAATTTTACTATTGGCTTTACTATAAAATTAAAGTGCTACCTACTGGAGCATCTGGGTGGATCAGTTGGTTAAGCATCCAGCTCTTGGTTTCAGCTCAGGTCATGAGCTCAGGATCATGATCTCAGGGTCATAATCTCAGGGTCATAAGATCGAGCCCACTTCAAGCTCCCTGCTTAGTGGAGAGTCTGTGTCTCCCTCTTGTTCTGCCCCTCCCCCCAACTCATGTTCTCTCTCTTGTTCTCTCCCAAATAAATAAAATATTTTTTTAAGTGCTACCTATTGTGTTGGGTAGTGATGCATATTCTGCAAGCTTTTCCTCAATTAATGACTTGTGGCTGCCTACTGAACTATTGCCTTGTGCCTCTGTGTGTTCCTCACCAAGCACTCCTTCAGTGCATGCAGCATATGAGCTCTGATACAAGTCCACCAGGGTCACAATATATAGGAAATCCATCAATATTTGAATAAATGAATAAAATCCCCTGAAGATGTGACTTCAAAAATACTGGAAGAGATCTTGATAAAATCCCAATAGTTCATTTTTGCCCTTGCTTCCCTTG